>NW_020327458.1:0-35429 GCF_001858045.2 Oreochromis niloticus | reverse complement strand
TGGCTGGGAAGCTGGCAGAAATATATAGTAATAGTGTGATTAAGCATAAATACTACATTTAGCAGAATACTGTATTAAGCACAAATCCTATAAAAAGCAGAAATATATATTAAGCACAAATCCTATAAAAAGCAGAAATACTATATTAAGCAATATAAAATCCTATAAAATGGTATAAAAAGCAAAAATACTGTAATATGATTGGTAGAAAAACTATAATTAATCAGAAACACTATACTGGGTAGAAATACTGTAATCACACATATACTGTAACATGACAGAAATTCCTCCACTTAGTAGTAATACTATAACATAACACAAATATTATGATGAGTTGAGCGGCTGGTACTCTGGTGCAGTCAGCACAATCTGGAGCTGAACACTCTTAAAACTGTAGAGATGACAGTGGACTTCAGGAGACATCCCTCAACTCTGCCCCCCCTCATCATATCAGACAGCCCTGTGTCGACTGTGGAGATCTTCAAGTTGCTGGGTACCACCATCTCCCAGGACCTGAAGTGGGAGACCAACATCAACTCCATCCTCAAAAAGACCCAGCAGAGGATGTACTTCCTGAGACAACTGGGGAAGTACAGTCTTCCACAGGAGCTGCTGATCCAGTTCTACACTGCAGTCATTGAGTCTGTCCTGTGCTCCTCCATCACAGTCTGGTATGGTGCAGCCACTAAACAGGACAGGTGCAGACTGCAGCGGACTGTACGGGCAGCAGAAAGGATCATCGGCGCCCCCTGCCCTCCATCCAGGATCTGTACCTCTCAAGAACCAGGAAACGGGCAGGGAAAATCATCACAGACCCCTCACACCCTGGACACAGACTTTTTGATCTGCTGCCCTCTGGCAGACGGTACAGAAGCCTGCAGACCAGGACCACCCGACACAGGAACAGTTTCTTTCCCCTCGCCATCTCCCTTCTAAACAGTTGAACTGTCACACTGCTCCCACTGCCAGACTGCAACTGCACCTTATGTACATTCTGTAGTATTCATTCCACCTCATTTCATTTCTGTATTTTATGTATATACGTTTAGATTAGTTATTTGTAGTTGGGTTACACAGCTTTGTGTATGTATGTGTATGCATGTGTAATGTATATATAGATACGTGTGTGTGTGGGTGCGTGTGTGTGCGTGTGTGTGTGTGTGTGTGTGTGTGTGTGTGTGTGTGTGTGTGTGTGTGTGTGTGAGATTTACATTGCTGTGCTCGAGAGCCACCATCTACCGGAACCAAATTCCTTGTATTTGTATGCACATATACTTGGCCAATAAACATGATTCTGATGAGTTGGCACAAAGACCATGATTTAGCAGAAATACTATGATTGAGCAGAAATACTATGATTGAGCAGAAGTACTAAGATGTAGTAAAAGTACTTTGATTTAAGAGAAATCCAATTATGGAGGAGTAATACTTTAAAATGGGAGAAATATTGATACACACACACATTCACAGAGCCTAAAGGGAAGAGTATTTGTGCCATGGAGTGTTAAGAAGAATCTGAGGTCCATATTAGAAAAGCTGGTAAAAAGTTTTCAGAATTGTAATAAATGATGAATATGAATTAGTGGTCTGTGATAGTGTATTAATTTGTAGGGCAAAAAACATGTTGCCCAAGGTGGAGTTGAACCCACGACTTTGGGGTTGCAGACCTGTGTCATTACCAGCTGCGCCACTGGGAAAGACAGTGAGTACTTGGGAAACAGGGTGATGAGCAGTCAGAATTAGATCGCGGTGTGAGGCAAAGAGCGCCGTTTTTTGGAGTTACAAAACGTCGTGTAACTCCAAAACTAGGTGGACTAGGAGCATAATTCTTGTACTGGGTGAATCAGCGGACTTTGGTGTACTTTGACTGCGATTTTCATTACTCTTTGTACATCCGTCGCTGAGATATGACGAGAGAAGAAACTGCAGACCTCAGATATGATTGGCTGGCTGGGAAGCTGGCAGAAATATATAGTAATAGTGTGATTAAGCATAAATACTACATTTAGCAGAAATACTGTATTAAGCACAAATCCTATAAAAAGCAGAAATACTATATTAAGCACAAATCCTATAAAAAGCAGAAATACTATATTAAGCAATATAAAAATCCTATAAAAATGGTATAAAAAGCAAAAATACTGTAATATGATTTGGTAGAAAAACTATAATTAATCAGAAACACTATACTGGGTAGAAATACTATATTTAGCACAAATCTTATAAAATAGCAGAAATAGTATGATTCAGCACAATAGTAATAACTTAAACAGAAAAACTGGAAAAGCAAAATGGACAGCTGAAAAAATGCTGAACATGCTAAGGGTCCTTCAAATGTACTTGTTAAATGAAAAAAAAACTGAGCAAAAAAAGTGTAACAGTCACACAATCAGAAATATGGAAACATATGGAAACACACATGCACAGAGAGACACACACAGGATCAAATTCAGTCAACCAGTCTAAATATATTGAATTTAAATCATACAATAAGATGCTCCCATAAAAACTCTGTCTCGCCCTCTCTTTCTCTCTCTCTGTCACACACACACACACACACACACACACACACACACACACACACACACAGGGAGAGAGAAGTAAGTTTCTAGCTCAGTCAAGCAGCCTGGGAGCTGCTGAATTTGAATCCACCAATCAGAGAGCCTGTGCACTTTTTCCCGCCAAAACAGGTGCATGCAGCACAGAGAGACACAGGATTTTTGCAGTCTATTTCTCATAATGACGACTCCCCTCAAACAAATGACCATAATTTCCTAACTATAGGGGCTAGAACGGTCATTCTTACACCGTTTTGTTCAGAAGAGATGGGGGAATCTTAAAGTGTTGACAATGTATCATTAAAATATGAATTATTAAAGATATTTGACTTCTAATGCACCATAACTGAGTAGAGGCAAGCGAAAACTGCCTTGGCTTGCCCTCAAACAACGCTTTCTAACTCTAAATCTATTTGGAGTATTGATATCATTCTTTCACCGTAAGAGACAGCAGGCTTTGGTGAACAATCATGGAAATTTTCAGGTCTCTGTGGAAATCCATCAAAAAGATATGACGAGAGAAAAAAGTGCCTCATTTCCAGAGTTTGAAATCTGAAGAAATCTGAGCGAAGGACGAATTTCCTACCCTCAAACAAACCCAATTCATGGCCAAATGGTAATAGATGAGAAAAAAATTCTTGAATTGTGAGCGTCAGGAGTGTCTGAAGATATATTGGCACAAGCCTCATGTCTTAACTTCGCTTCGTTAAGGAGATATGACGATTCGAATATGCCTCTCATTACAGAAATCCAGCGGTGATTTTGAACAAACTCTCCATTGACTTTCTATGGAGAGTTTTCAGACTTTGTGTTGGTCTGAGGAGATTTGCCAAAATTCTATAAATCCCACAACAATGATAGTAACATTTTCTGAAAGCCAGCAAAAATACCTACGTTTTGATGTATAAATTGTGGAAGTGGAGTGAAGATTGAGTAAGTAGCAAGAAGTTGTTCGGACATGAAGAGAAGACTGCAAAACTTTCAGTGGCACACTGAAAGCCAAGTGCATAGCAACCATAACAACGCATGTATTTTGTGAAAAATCACAAAAATGAAACTCAAAACTTAAAGAGGGATAAGATGAAAACGGTAACAGATATGAAAAAGCTGAATCATTCATGAATAGCCCAATAATTTGTGAACATTTTAAAATTTGAATGGTTGTTCTAGGTGAAAGTATGACAAAGTAGATAAGTTTCAAAAACAAGCAAGATTTAGCAGAATTGTGGAAGTTTCCCATTCATTTCAATGGGACAAATTAAAGGAAAAAAACGTAATATTTTAAAAAGTATAACAGTAAAAAATACCAAAAGTCATAGCGCACATTAGCAGAAATAGCAGAATAGTTTAAAATTTGAACGGTAAAAATCGGTTGAAAATTGTGGAAGTAGATAAGTGCCAAAAAAGTACAAAAAGTTGCAACTAGAATAATAATAATAAAGTATAATAATAAAGAATAAAGAGAAACAGGAACTCAATAGTGTGGATGCCTAAAGCATCCACACAACTAGAAAAATTTGCATTTCCTGCGAAAATGCTGTGTGGATGCCGGAACGCTGAAGCTGTCTTCTGCAAAAATTGTATGGCAGTAAAGAAACTGAAAAATTATGTTGAAAACAAGTGAAAAAACAGAAACTTTTGCTGAAAAGAGGTGAAAAGGCAAAGATTCTGCTTCAAAGGGGTACAGAAGTTCAAATTTCTACTGAAAAGAGGAGAGGTGAAAAGGTTTCCTCTGAAATGAGCAGAAGATACTGAGATTTGTATTGATAAGAGGTGAAAGGCTGAAAATTCTGCTTAAAATAGGTGAATCAGCAGAATTTCTACTGAAAAGAGGTAAAGAAGTAGAACGTTGCACTGAAAACAGGTGAATCAGCAGAATGTCTGCTAAAAAAGAGATTTCTGTTGAAAACACCTGAAAAAGCTGGGATTTGTGCTGAAAAGGGGTGAAAACACTCACAATTCTGCTGAAACGGGGTGAAGAAGAGGTGTTGGGCTGTTGAGAAGAGTTAAATAAGTTGAACTGATATGTTTGGGTACAAATACAATGATTTGGCAATAATACTGCGTTTTAGCACAACTCCTGAGATTTGATTGAAATACTATGATTTAGAAGAAATATTATGACTTTGTACAAATACAATATTTTGGCACAAATACTATGATTTGGTTCGAATGCTATGATTTGAAACAAATAATATGATCTGGCAGAAATACTATTATTTAGTAGAAATACTATGATTTACCAGAAGTACTATGTTTCTGCAAAAATACTATGATTTTGCAGAAATACTATGCCTTAGTAGTAATACTATAACATCACAGATATATGATGATTTTGCAGACATTCTGGTTTTACACAAATACTATAATGTGGCAGTATACTATGTTTCAGCACAAATACTATGATTTGGCACATATACTATATTCAGCAGATATACTATAACAAAACAGAAAGTCTACGACTTAGTAGTAATACTATAACATAATAGACAGACTCTGCAAAATCATAGTATATGTTTTTGCACAACTAGCACAATATGGCAGAAATACTATGATTTGGCACAAGTACTATGATTTAGTACAAATACTCGTATTGGCAGAAATACTATGTTTCAGTACAAATATTACAATTTGGCAATAATACTGGGTTTTAGCACAACTACTGAGATTTGGGTGAAATACTATGATTTAGAAGAAATACTATGACTTCGTACAAATACAATGTTTTGGTTCAAATAATATGATTTGCAAAAAATACTATGATTTGACACAAGTACCATGATTTAGTACAAATACTACGATTTCGCTCAAATACTATGAAATTGCAGTAATACTATGATTTTGAAGGAATACTATGATTTGGTAGAAATACTATGCCTTAGTAGTAATACTATAACATAGCAGATACACTGTGATTTTGCAGACATAGTATGTTTTTGCACAAATACTACGATTTTGCTCAAATACTATGAAACTGCAGTAATACTATGATTTTGAAGGAATACTATGATTTGGTAGAAATACTATGCCTTAGTAGTAATACTACAACATAACAGATATACTGTGATTTTGCAGACATTCTATGTTTTTGCACAAATACTACAATTTGGCAGAAATACTATGTTTTAGCACAAATACTATGGTTTGCTATAAATACTATGGTTTGGCACATATACTGTATTCAGCAGATATAATTTAACAAAATAGAGAGTCTACGACTTAGTAGTAATACTATAACATAATAGATATACTATGATTTTGCAGACAGTCTATGTTTTTGCACAACTAGCACAATGTGGCAGAAATACTATGAATTGGCACAAGTACTATGATTTAGTAGAAATACTCTTATTGGCACAAATACTATGTTTCAGTACAAATACTATGATTTGGCAATAATACTGCGTTTCAGCACAACTACTGAGATTTGAGTGAAATACTATGATTTAGAAGAAATACTATTACTTCGTACAAATACTACTATGTTTTGGTTCGAATACTATGATTTGCAAAAAATACTATGATTTGGCACAAGTACCATGATTTAGTACAAATACTACGAATTGGCAGAAATACTGTGACTTAGTACTAATACTTTAACATAACAGATATACTGTGATTTAGCAGACATAGTATGTTTTTGCACAGATACTACGATTTCACTCAAATACTATGAAATTGCAGTAATACTATGATTTTGAAGGAATACTTTGATTTGGTAGAAATACTATGCCTTAGTAGTAATACTATAACATAACAGATATACTATGATTTTGCAGACATAGTATGTTTTTGCACAAATACTACAATTTGGCAAGAAATACTATGTTTGGGCACAAATACTATGATTTGCTATAAATACTATGATTTGGCACATATACTATAATCAGCAGATATACTATAACATAACAGAAATTCTACGACTTAGTAGTAATACTATAACATAACAGAAATTTTAATTGGGCAGAAATAACATGATTTGGCAAAAAAATACCATGATTTGGCGCAAATTACAAATACTATGATTTGGCACAAATACTATGATTTAGCAGAAATAGTATGTTTTAACATAAATAATATCTTTTGACAGAAATTTCTGCTAAAAGGTACTATTTCTGCTTTTTAGCAGAAATACTGTAATTTTGCATAAATACTATGATTTGGGATAAATACTATGATTTCCCAGAATTACTATGATTGAGCAGAAGTACTAAGATGTAGTAGAAGTACTTTGATTTAGCAGAAATACTATTATGGAGGAGTAATACTTTAACATGGGAGAAATACTGATACACACACACATACACAGAGCGCAAAGGGAACAGTGGATGTTAAGAGTCTGGGCTTGGTATATCTAGGTCAGCTAAATTAGCTGCACCTGCTGTAATCAGCACTTACACACACAGACACAGAGAGAGCTCTGAGTTTTCTTTAGTGTATTTCTCACATTCAGGATTCTCCTCGAACAAATGGCCATAATTTCCTAACCGTAGGGGCTAGAACGCTCATTCTGACACCGTTTTGTTCAGAAGAGATGGGGAAATCTCCAGGTCTTCATAATTCAGAGATAAAATATAAATTATTAAAGCTATATGACTTGTAACACACTGCAACTGAGAAGAGGCGAAGCAAAACTGCCTTGACTTGCCCTCAAACAACGTTGTGTAACTCTAGATCTCTATGGAGCCTCAAAATCATTCTTTCACCGTAAGAAACAGCAGGCTTTGGTGAACAGTCATGGAAATTTTCAGGGCTCTGTTGAAATCCATCAAAAAGATATGACGAGAGAAAAAAGTGCCTCATTTCCACAGTTTGAAATCTGAAGAGATCTGAGTGAGAGACAAATTTCCTATCCTCAAACAAATGTAATTCATGGCCAAACGGTAATAGGTGAGGAAAATACTCTTGAATTGTGAGCATCAGGAGAGTCTGAAGATATATTGGCACAAGCGTCATGTCTCAACTTTGTTTCGTTAAGGAGATATGACGATTTGAAAATGCCTCTCATTAGAAAAATTCAGCGGTGATTTTGAACAAGCTCTCCATTGACTTTCTATGGAGAGTTTTAAGACCTTGTGTTGCTCTGAGGAGATTTGCAAAAAATCTGTAAATCCCACAAGAACGATAGTGACATTTTCTGAAAGCCAGCAAAAATACCTACGTTTTGATGTATAATTTGTGGGGGTTGAGTGGAAATTGAGCGAGTAGCAAGAAGTTGTTCAGACATGAAGAGAAAATTCCGAACAGACCAGCCCTCACTCTGAGTTAATTGCATAGCAACCATAGCAACGCATGTATTTTCTGAAAAATCACAATTTTGCAACTGAAAACTTAAAGAGGCATAAAATTAAAACGGTAGAAGATCTGAAACAGCTGAATCACACAGAAATAGCCCAATAATCTGAGAACATTTTAAAGTTTGAATGGAGTTTCTAGGTGAAAGTATGACAAAGTAGATAAGTTTCAAAAACAAGCAAGTTTTAGCAGAATTGTGGAAGTTTCCCATTCATTTCAATGGGACAAATTAAAGGAAAAAAGTGTAATATTTTAAAAAGTATAACAGTAATAAACACCAAAAGTCATAGCACCCATCTCCAGAAAGAGCAGAACAGTATAGAGTTTGAACGGAGAAAATCGGCTGAAAACTGAGGGAGTAGATAAAGTCCAAAAAACGTACGGAAGCAACTTGAAAAAGAAAAATAAAGAATAAAGAGAAACAGGAACTCAATAGTGTGGAAGCCCTTTTAGGGCATCCACACAACTAGAAAAATTTGCATTTCCTGCGAAAATGCAGTGTGGATGCTGTAAAGCTGAAGCTGTCAGCTGAAACTAGCTGAAAAGTTGCAGAAGTTGTAAAACCTTTGCAAAAAATTGTAATAACTTTGCAGAAGCATAAGAACTTAGCAAAAATGTAATTACTTAGCAGAACTGCAATAACGTAAAGAAAACATAATACTTGGCAGAAATACAATAACATAGCAGAACTTAGCAGCAGAAATTAGAATAAATATTGTAACTTAGCAGAAACAAGATAACTTTTCAGAAATACAGGATTTTAGCAAACATGGTACAAGATTACATAGATACTTTATTTAAACAAAAATACCTAAACATTGCACAAATACTGTGATTTAGGACAAATACTACAACATAGCAGAAATGCTGTAATTCAGCAAATATATTATGCTATGGCACAAATAGAAAGAATATGCTCAAATACTATGATTTTGCTCAAATAATATGATTAAGCAATAATACTAAGATTTAGCAGAAATACTGTATTTAGCACAAACACCGAAAAGTAGCAGAAATACTGTAAATTAGCATAATAGTAATAACTTGCACAATTACAAATATGGACATGGTAAATGGCCTGTATTTATATAGCACTTTTATGGTCCCTAAGGACCCCAAAGCTCTTTACATATCCAGTCATTCACCCATTCACACACTGGTGATGGCAAGCTACGTTGTAGCCACAGCCACCCTGGGGTGCACTGACAGAGGCGAGGCTGCTGGACACTGGCGCCACCGGGCCCTCTGACCACCACCAGTAGACAACGAGTGAAGTGTCTTGTCCAAAGACACAACGACCAAGACTGTCCGAGCCGGGCCTCGAACCGGTAACCTTCCGATTACAAGGCGAACTCCCAACTTTTGAGCCACGATCGCCCCCATATATGGAAACAAACATGCACAGAGACACACACAGGATCCAATTCAATCAACCAGTGTAAATATATTGATTTTAAATCACACAATAAGATACACCCATAAAAAGGCTCTCTATCTCTCTCTCTCTGTCATACAGACACACACACACACACACACACACACACACACACACACACACACGCAGCAGCAGCAGAAGCAAGTGAACAAACAGGGGCTGTACATACAGTGTTTCCTGTATGTTTCTAGGTGGGTCAAAAAGCCTGGAGCTGCTTAATTTGAATCCACCAATCAGAAAGGCTATGTACTTTTTCCCGCCAAAACAGGTGCACCTGTTTTTACACACGCAGCACAGAGACAGGATTTGTGCAGTCTATTTTTCATAGTGAGGACTCCTCTCAAACAAATGGCTATAATTTCCTTACCAGCTGCCCCACTGGGAAAGACAGTGAGCTCTTGGGAAACAGGGTGATGAGCAGTCAGAATTAGATCGCGGTGAGAGGCAAAGAGCGCCGTTTTTTGGAGTTACAAAACGTCGTGTAACTCCAAAACTAGGTGGACTAGAAGCATAATTCTTGTACTGGGTGAATCAGCGGACTTTGGTGTACTTTGACTGCGATTTTCATTACTCTTTGTACATCCGTCGCTGAGATATGACGAGAGAAGAAACGGCAGACCTCAGATATGATTGGCTGGCTGGGAAGCTGGCAGAAATATATAGTAATAGTGTGATTAAGCATAAATACTACATTTAGCAGAAATACTGCATTAAGCACAAATCCTATAAAAAGCAGAAATACTATATTAAGCACAAATCCTATAAAAAGCAGAAATACTATATTAAGCAATATAAAAATCCTATAAAAATGGTATAAAAAGCAAAAATACTGTAATATGATTTGGTAGAAAAACTATAATTAATCAGAAATACTATATTGGGCAGAAATACTGTAATCAGCACATATACTGTAACATGACAGAAATTCCTCCACTTAGTAGTAATACTATAACATAACACAAATGTTATGATGAGTTGAGCGGCTGGTACTCTGGTGCAGTCAGCACAATCTGGAGCTGAACACTCTTAAAACTGTAGAGATGACAGTGGACTTCAGGAGACATCCCTCAACTCTGCCCCCCCTCATCATATCAGACAGCCCTGTGTCGACTGTGGAGATCTTCAAGTTGCTGGGTACCACCATCTCCCAGGACCTGAAGTGGGAGACCAACATCAACTCCATCCTCAAAAAGACCCAGCAGAGGATGTACTTCCTGAGACAACTGGGGAAGTACAGTCTTCCACAGGAGCTGCTGATCCAGTTCTACACTGCAGTCATTGAATCTGTCCTGTGCTCCTCCATCACAGTCTGGTATGGTGCAGCCACTAAACAGGACAGGTGCAGACTGCAGCGGACTGTACGGGCAGCAGAAAGGATCATCGGCGCCCCCCTGCCCTCCATCCAGGTTCTGTACCTCTCAAGAACGAGGAAACGGGCAGGGAAAATCATCACAGACCCCTCACACCCTGGACACAGACTTTTTGATCTGCTGCCCTCTGGCACACGGTACAGAAGCCTGCAGAGCAGGACCACCCGACACAGGAACAGTTTCTTTCCCCTCGCCATCTCCCTTCTAAACAGTTGAACTGTCACACTGCTCCCACTGCCAGACTGCAACTGCACCTTATGTACATTCTGTAGTATTCATTCCACCTCATTTCATTTCTGTATTTTATGTATATACGTTTAGATTAGTTATTTATAGTTGGTTTACACAGCTTTGTGTATGTATGTGTATGCATGTGTAATGTATATATAGATACGTGTGTGTGTGTGTGTGTGTGTGTGTGTGTGTGTGTGTGTGTGAGAGAGAGATTTACATTGCTGTGCTCGAGAGCCACCATCTACCGGAACCAAATTCCTTGTATTTGTATGCACATATACTTGGCCAATAAACATGATTCTGATGATTTGGCACAAAAACCATGATTTGGCAAAAATACTATGATTTAGCAGAAATACTATGATTGAGCAGAAGTACTAAGATGTAGTAAAAGTACTTTGATTTAAGAGAAATCCAATTATGGAGGAGTAATACTTTAAAATGGGAGAAATATTGATACACACACACATTCACAGAGCCTAAAGGGAAGAGTATTTGTGCCATGGAGTGTTAAGAAGAATGTGAGGTCCATATTAGAAAAGCTGGTAAAAAGTTTTGAGAATTGTAATAAATGATGAATATGAATTAGTGGTCTGTGATAGTGTATTAATTTGTAGGGCAAAAAACATGTTGTTCAAGGTGGAGTTGAACCCACGACCTTTGGGTAGCAGCCCTGTGTCATTACCAGCTGCGCCACTGGGAAAGACAGTGAACTCTTGGGAAACAGGGTGATGAGCAGTCAGAATTAGATCGTGGTGAGAGGCAAAGAGCGCCGTTTTTTGGAGTTACAAGACGTCATGTAACTCAAAAACTAGGTGGACTAGAAGCATAATTCTTATACTGGGTGAATCAGCGGACTTTGGTGTACTTTGACTGCGATTTTCATTGCTCTTTGTACATCCGTCGCTGAGATATGACGAGAGAAGAAACGGCAGACCTCAGATATGATTGGCTGGCTGGGAAGCTGGCAGAAATATATAGTAATAGTGTGATTAAGCATAAATACTACATTTAGCAGAAATACTGTATTAAGCACAAATCCTATAAAAAGCAGAAATACTATATTAAGCACAAATCCTATAAAAAGCAGAAATACTATATTAAGCACAAATCCTATAAAAAGCAGAAATACTATATTAAGCAAAAAAAAATGTTGACCAAGGTGGGATTGAACCCACGACCTTTGAGCTGCAGAGCCGTGTCATTACTGATTGCGCCACCTGGAAAGAGGGCAGGCAGCTGAAAAACAAAGAGATCAGCAATCAGAAATAAAAGAGATTTCTGTTGAAAACACCTGAAAAAGCTGGGATTTGTGCTGAAAAGGGGTGAAAAAAAATGAAAATTTTGCTGGAAAGGGGTGAAGAAGCTAAAGTATACCAAATCAAAGTATTTGTGCCAAAACATAGTATTTCTGCCATATTGTGGTATTTGCGCCACAAAAGTTACCACATTACAACATGAATACGGATTAAAGATGAAATAAACTGGCAACAAATTCGTCCACTACAAACCAGTCTGATACCACTTCTTTGCAGTGTTCACGTTTACTAAGACACTACCCAAAAGGCGCCACAAGAGGGCACTCCAACACAAGAGATGACCTATGTACACTGATGCACTTAGTAACAGTCAGCCTCCTTGAATTGGCAGAAATACTGTGATTTAGTAGTAATACTATAACATAACAGATATACTGTGATGTTGCAGACATAGTATGTTTTTGCACTACTCATTTGTAGTGAAAAAAATTAGCAATATAAATTACAGGTCTGTGATAGTGTATAAATTTGTAGTGAAAAAAAAAATGTTGACCAAGGTGGGATTGAACCCACGACCTTTGAGCTGCAGAGCCGTGTCATTACTGATTGCGCCACCTGGAAAGAGGGCAGGCAGCTGAAAAACAAAGAGATCAGCAATCAGAAATAAAAGAGATTTCTGTTGAAAACACCTGAAAAAGCTGGGATTTGTGCTGAAAAGGGGTGAAAAAACTCAATTCTGCTGAAACGGGGTGAAGAAGAGGTGTTGGACTGTTGAGAAGAGTTAAATAAGTTGAACAGATATGTTTGGGTACAGATACTATGATTTGGTAATAATACTGTGTTTTAGCACAACTCCTGAGATTTGATTGAAATAATATGATTTAGAAGAAATATTATGACTTTGTGGAAATACAATGCTTTATCACAAATACCATGATATGGCAAAAATACTATGATTCAGCAGAAATACTATGATTGAGCAGAAGTACTAAGATGTAGTAAAAGTACTATGATTTAACAGAAATGCAATTATGGAGGAGTAATACTTTAAAATGGGAAAAATATTGATACACACACAGATACACAGAGCCTAAAGGGAACAGTATTTGTGCCATGGAGTGTTAAGAAGAATCTGAGGTCCATATTAGAAAAGCTGCTAAAATCATAAAAGTTTGCAGAATTGTAATAAATGATGAATATGAATTACTTGTCTGTGATAGTGTATTAATTTCTAGGGAAAAAAAAAACGTTGACCAAGGTGGAATTGAACCCGTGATCTTTGGGCTGCTGACCGGCGTCATTACCAACTGTGCCACTGGGAAACAGAGCAGCGGTTTGGAAAACGGGGAGATGAACTGTCAGATTTAGATCGCGATGAGAGGCGTAAAACGCCGATTTTTGGAGTTACAAAACGTTGTGTAACTCCAAAACTAGGTGGGATAGAAGCACAATTCTTGTACTGGGTCAATCAGCAGACTTTGCTGAACTTTCATTGCGATTTTCATTGCTCCTTTTACCTCCGTCACGGAGATATGATGAGAGAAGAAACGGCTTCATTTTCAGAGTTTGAAAAGTGAGAGGAGGACAGATTTCCACCCCTCAAACAAACGTAATTTATGGCTTAACAGTAAGATGACTGTAAAAACTGCTCTATGATTTACATGAAATACTTTGATTTACAAGAAATTCTATAATCTAGCAAAAAGCACTACAGCATAGCAGAAGTTATATCACTGAGCAGAATTACTAGGATTTAGCACAAACACTATGATTTGGCTCAAAAATCTTTATTTTGCAGTTATATTATGATTTGGCAGAAATACTATGAGCAGTAATAATATAACAGTACATAATACTGTTATTTTGTGGAAATACAATGCTTTATCACAAATACCATGATATGGCAAAAATACTATGATTCAGCAGAAATACTATGATTGAGCAGAAGTACTAAGATGTAGTAAAAGTACTTTGATTTAACAGAAATGCAATTATGGAGGAGTAATACTTTAAAATGGGAAAAATATTGATACACACACAGATACACAGAGCCTAAAGGGAACAGTATTTGTGCCATGGAGTGTTAAGAAGAATCTGAGGTCCATATTAGAAAAGCTGCTAAAATCATAAAAGTTTGCAGAATTGTAATAAATGATGAATATGAATTACTTGTCTGTGATAGTGTATTAATTTCTAGGGAAAAAAAAATTGTTGACCAAGGTGGAATTGAACCCGTGATCTTTGGGCTGCTGACCGGCGTCATTACCAACTGTGCCACTGGGAAACAGAGCAGCGGTTTGGAAAACGGGGAGATGAACTGTCAGATTTAGATCGCGATGAGAGGCGTAAAACGCCGATTTTTGGAGTTACAAAACGTCATGTAACTCCAAAACTAGGTGGGATAGAAGCACAATTCTTGTACTGGGTGAATCAGCAGACTTTGCTGAACTTTCACTGCGATTTTCATTGCTCCTTTTACCTCCGTCACGGAGATATGATGAGAGAAGAAACGGCTTCATTTTCAGAGTTTGAAAAGTGAGAGGAGGACAGATTTCCACCCCTCAAACAAACGTAATTTATGGCTTAACAGTAAGATGACTGTAAAAACTGCTCTATGATTTACATGAAATACTTTGATTTACAAGAAATTCTATAATCTAGCAAAAAGCACTACAGCATAGCAGAAGTTATATCACTGAGCAGATTTACTAGGATTTAGCACAAACACTATGATTTGGCTCAAAAATCTTTATTTTGCAGTTATATTATGATTTGGCAGAAATACTATGAGCAGTAATAATATAACAGTACATAATACTGTTATTTTGTGGAAATACAATGCTTTATCACAAATACCATGATATGGCAAAAATACTATGATTCAGCAGAAATACTATGATTGAGCAGAAGTACTAAGATGTAGTAGAAGTACTTTGATTCAGCACAAATACTATTATGGAGGAGTAATACTTTAACATGGGAGAAATATTGATACACACACACATACACAGAGAGCAAAGTGTGCAGAGGCTGTTGAGAGTCTGGGCTTGGCATATCTAGGTCAGCTAAATTGGCTGCACCTGCTGTAATCAGCACTTACACAGACAGACACAGAGAGAGCTATGGGTTTTCTTCAGTGTATTTCTCACATTCAGGACTCCCCTCAAACAAATGGCCATAATTTCCTAACCGTAGGGGCTAGAATGCTCATTCTAACACCGTTTTGTTCAGAAGAGATGGGGGAATCTGCAGGTCTTCATAATTCAGCGATAAAATATAAATTATTGAAGATATATGACTTGTAATACACTGTAACTGAGTAGAGGCAAAGCAAAACTGCCTTGACTTGCCCTCAAACAATGCTTTCTAACTCTAAATCTATTTGGAGTATCGATATCATTCTTTCACTGTAAGAGACAGCAGGCCTTGGCGAACAATCATGGAAATTTTCAGGTCTCTGTGGAAATCCATCAAAAAGATATGACGAGAGAAAAAAGTGCCTCATTTCCAGAGTTTGAAATCTGAAGAAATCTGAGCGAAGGACGAATTTCCTACCCTCAAACAAGTCTAACTCATTTCAGAACGGTAATAGGTGAGAAAGAAATTCTTGAATTGTGAGCGTCAGGAGTGTCTGAAGATATACTGGGACAAGCCTCATGTTTTAACTTCGCTTCGTTAAGGAGATATGACGATTCGAATATGCCTCTCATTGCAGAAATCAAGCGGTGATTTTGAACAAACTCTCCATTGACTTTCTATGGAGAGTTTTCAGACTTTGTGTTGGTCTGAGGAGATTTGCCAAAATTCTATAAATCCCACAACAATGATAGTGACATTTTCGGAAAGCCAGCAAAAATACCTACGTTTTGATGTATAATTTGTGGAAGTTGAGTGAAAATTGAGCAAGTAGCAAGAAGTTGTTCGGACATGAAGAGAAGACTGCAAAACCTTCAGTGGCACACTGGAAGCCAAGTGCATAGCAACCATAACAACGCATGTATTTTGTGAAAAATCACAATTTTGCAACTGAAAACTTTAAGAGGCATAAAAGTAAAATGGTAAAAGATTTGAAAAAGCTGATTTATTCCTGAATAGCCCAATAATTTGAGAACATTTTAAAGTTTGAATGGTTGTTCTACGTGAAAATATGACAAAGTAGTTAAGTTTCAAAAACAAGCAAGTTTTAGCAGAATTGCGGAAGTTTCCCATTCATTTCAATGGGACAAATTAAAGGAAAAAAGCTTAATATTTTAAAAAGTATAAGAGTATAAAATACCAAAAGATATTGCCGGAAAGGGAAAAAATAGCAGAATAGTTTAAAATTTGAACGGTGAAAATCGGCTGAAAATTGTGGAAGTAGTTCCACGGCGAAAAACGTACGGAAGCAACTAGAATAATAACTAGAAAAATTTGCATTTCCTGCGAAAATGCAGTGTGGATGCTGGAACGCTGAAGCTGTCAGCTGAAACTAGCTGAAAAAGCTGAAAAGTTGCAGAAATTGTAAAAACTTTGCAGAAGCAAAGGAACTTTGCTAAAATGTAGTAACTTAGCAGAACTGCAATATCTTAGAGGAAACATAATACTTGGCAGAAATACAATAGCATAGCAGAACTTAGCAGAAATATTGTAACTTACCAGAAACACGATAACTTCTCAAAAATACAAGAATTTCGGAGAAATAGTATAAGATAACAGAAAGAATATATTTAGCCAAACATTCTTAAACATTACAGAAATACTATGATTTAGAAAAACAGTACAACATAGCAGAAATGCTGTGATTTACCAGAGACACTGTAATATGCTATGAATATTGTAATTTTATATAAATACTATGTTTTAGCAAAAATACTCCAGTTTAGCACAAATATTATAATATAGCAGAAACACTATTCTATAGCAGAAATGCTATATTTAGAAAGAAAAATATAATATAGTAGAAATACTATGATTTAGCTGAAATCCTACAATATAGCTTAATAACAATGATTTAGAACAGATAATATGATTGAGCAGAATAGTAATAACTTAAGTGAAAATATTGGAAAGGTAAAATGATAAGCTGAATAAAAAGGAACATGGTTAAGTTCGCTCAAAACTAATTTTTGTTCACCTGTGAAAAAATAAAATAAAAATTCATTTAGAAAAAAAAATAAATAAGAAAAGCCAACAGATACACAAAATCAAATATGGATACACAAATCACCAAATACACAGAAAATCAAATATGGATACACAAATGTACAGTGAGAGACACACACAAACAGGGTCTATGCCAGTCAACCAGTCTGAATATATTATATTTTTATCCACCAATGAGATGCTGCCCTAAAAAAGGTCTTTGTGTGTGTCTTTCTTTCTCTGTCTCTGTCTCTCTCTCTCTCTCTCTCTCTCTCTCACACACACACACACACACACACACACACACACACACACACAGCAGCAGCAGCAGCAGCAAGTGAACAGGGGCTGTTAACAGCATGTTTCTAGGTCAGTCAAACAGCTGTGAGCTTCTCAATTTGAATCCACCAATCAGAGAGGTTGTGTGCTTTTTCCCACCAAAACTGGTGCACCAAGTGCAGGCTTTTACACATGCAGCACAGAGAGAGACAGGATTTTTGCAGTCTATTTCTCATAGTGAGGACTCCCCTCAAACAAACAGCCATAAATACCTAACCGTAGGGGCTAAAACAGTCATTCTGAGACCGTTTTGTTCAGAAGACATGGGGGAATCTTGAAATGTTGACCATTTAAAATACAAATATGAAATATTACAGATATATGACATAGATGATTGGTGGGCTTAGAAGCAATGAAGGTCCCAATATGCAAATTTAAATGTGCCAGGACCCAGATATGATTGGCTGGCTGGGAAGCCATGAAGGTCCCAATATGCAAATTTGAATGTGCCAGGACTCAGATATGATTGGCTGGCTGGGAAGCCATGAATGCCCCAATATGCAAATTTGAATGTGCCAGGCCTCAGATATGATTGGCTGGCTGGGAAGCCGTCCAGGTCCTGATAGGTAAATTTGAATATTACACTCCTTACAGAGGACTGACTCCCTGGGGACCTGGCAGAAATATATAGAAATACAATGATTACCCAGAAATACTGCATTTAGTAGAAATACTATGTTTTAGCACAAATACTATAAAATGGCAGAAATACTATAATTAAGGAGAAATATTATATTAAGTACAAATCCTATAAAATAGCAGAAATAGTATGATTTAGCAGAAATGCTGTATTTAGCACAAATACTGAAAAGCAGCACAAATGCTATGACTTAGCACAATAGTAATAACTTAAATAGAAAAATTGGAAAAGCAGAATGGACAGCTGAAAAAAGTCCCACAAGCACAGAGAGACACACACAGGATCAAATTCAGTCAACCAGTCTAAATATATTGAATTTAAATCATACAATAAGATGCTCCCATAAAAACTCTCTCTCGCCCTCTCTCTCTCTCTGTCTCACACACACACACACACACACACACACACACACACACACAGGGAGAGAAAATCAAGTTTCTAGGTCAGTCAAGCAGCCTGGGAGCTGCTAAATTTGAATCCACCAATCAGAGAGGCTGTGTACTTTTTCCCGCCAAAACTGGTGAACTAAGTGCAGGCCTTTACACATGCAGCACAGAGAGAGACAGGATTTTTGCAGTCTATTTCTCATAGTGAGAATTCCCCTCAAACAAACAGCCATAAATTTCTAACCGTAGGGGCTAAAACAGTCATTCTTAGACCATTTTATTCAGAAGACATAGGGGAATCTTGAAATGCTGACCATTTAAAATAAAAATATGAAATATTAGAGATATATGACATAGATGATTGGTGGGCTTAGAAGCCATGAAGGTCCCAATATGCAAATTTAAATGTGCCAGGACTCAGATATGATTGGCTGGCTGGGAAGCCATGAAGGCAACAATATGCAAATTTGAATGTGCCAGGACTCAGATATGATTGGCTGGCTGGGAAGCCGTGCATGACTTGATATGTCAATTTGAAAATTACAGTCCTCACAGAGGATTGGCTTCCTGAGGAGCTGGCAGGAATACATAGAAATACTATGATTACCCAGAAATACTGCGTTTAGTAGAAATACTATGTTTTAGCACAAATACTATAATTAAGCAGAAATATTATATTAAGTACAAATCCTATAAAATAGCAGAAATAGTATGATTTAGCACAAATGCTGTATTTAGCACAAATCTTATAAAATAGCAGAAATAGTATGATTTAGCAGAAATGCTGTATTTAGCACAAGTACTGAAAAGCAGCACAAATGCTATGACTTAGCACAATAGTAATAACTTAAATAGAAAAATTGGAAAAGCAAAATGGACAGCTGCAAAAAGTCCCACAAGCACAGAGAGACACACACAGGATCAAATTCAGTCAACCAGTCCAAATATATTGAATTTAAATCATACAGTAAGATGCTCCCATAAAAACTCTCTCTCGCCCTCTCTCTCTCTCTCTCTCTGTCTCACACACACACACACACACACACACACACACATACATACACACACACACAGGGAGAGAAAATCAAGTTTCTAGGTCAGTCAAGCAGCCTGGGAGCTGCTAAATTTGAATCCACCAATCAGAGAGGCTGTGTAGTTTTTCCCGCCAAAACAGGTGCAGCCGTTTTTACACACACAGAGCACAGAGACAGGATTTCTGCAGTGAATTTCTCATAGTGAGGATTCCTCTCAAACAAATGGCTATAATTTCCTAACCGTAGGGGCTAGAACAGTCATTCTTACACCGTTTTGTTCAGAAGAGATGGGGGAATCTTCCAGTGTTAACGATTTATCATTAAAATATGAATTATTGACGATATTTGACTTCTAATGCACCATAACTGAGTAGAGGCAAGCAAAAACTGCCTTGACTTGCCCTCAAACAACGCTTTCTAACTCTAAATCTATTTGGAGTATCAATATCATTTTTTCACCGTAAGAGACAGCAGGCTTTGGTGAACAGTCATGGAAATTTTCAGGTCTCTGTGGAAATCCATCAAAAAGATATGACGAGAGAAAAAAGTGCATCATTTCCAGAGTTTGAAATCTGAAGAAATCTGAGCGAAGGACGAATTTCCTACCCTCAAACAAGTCTAACTCATTTCAGAACGGTAATAGGTGAGAAAGAAATTCTTGAATTGTGAGCGTCAGGAGTGTCTGAAGATATACTGGGACAAGCCTCATGTCTTAACTTTGCTTCGTTAAGGAGATATGACGATTCGAATATGCCTCTCATTACAGAAATCAAGCTGTGATTTTGAACAAGCTCTCCATTGACTTTCTATGGGGATTTTTGAGACTTTGTGTTGGTCTGAGGAGATTTGCCAAAATTCTATAAATCTCACAACAATGATGGTGACATTTTCTGAAAGCCAGCAAAAATACCTACGTTTTGATGTATAATTTGTGGAAGTTGAGTGAAAATTGAGCAAGTAGCAAGAAGTTGTTCGGACATGAAGAGAAGACTGCAAAACCTTCAGTGGCACACTGGAAGCCAAGTGCATAGCAACCATAACAACGCATGTATTTTGTGAAAAATCACAATTTTGCAACTCAAAACTTAAAGAGGGATAAAAGTAAAACGGTAAAAGATTTGAAAAAGCTGATTTATTCCTGAATAGCCCAATAATTTGAGAACATTTTAAAGTTTGAATGGTTGTTCTACGTGAAAGTAGGAAAAAGTAGTTAAGTTTCAAAAACAAGCAAGTTTTAGCAGAATTGCGGAAGTTTCCCATTCATTTCAATGGGACAAATTAAAGGAAAAAGCTTAATATTTTAAAAAGTATAACAGTATAAAATACCAAAAGATATAGCCGGAAAGGGAAAATTAGCAGAATAGTTTAAAATTTGAACGGTGAAAATCGGCTGAAAATTGTGGAAGTAGATCCACGGCGAAAAACGTACGGAAACACCCGGAATAATAATAATAAAGAACTAGAAAAATTTGCATTTCCTGCGAAAATGCAGTGTGGATGCTGGAACGCTGAAGCTGTCAGCTGAAACTAGCTGAAAAAGCTGAAAAGTTGCAGAATTTGTAAAAACTTTGCAGAAGCAAAGGAACGTTGCTAAAATGTAGTAACTTAGCAGAACTGCAATATCTTAGAGGAAACATAATACTTGGCAGAAATACAATAGCATAGCAGAACTTAGCAGAAATATTGTAACTTACCAGAAACACGATAACTTCCCAAAAATACAAGAATTTCGGAGAAATAGTATAAGATAACAGAAAGAATATATTTAGCCAAACATTCTTAAACATTACAGAAATACTACTCTATAGCAGAAATGATATATTTAGAAAGAAAAATATAATATAGTAGAAATACTATGATTTAGCAGAAATCCTGCAATATAGCTCAATAACAATGATTTAGAACAGATACTAAGATTTAGCAGAATAGTAATAACTTAAGTGAAAATATTGGAAAGGTAAAATGACAAGCTGAATAAAAAGGAACATGGTTAAGTTTGCTCAAAACTAATTTTTGTTCACCTGTGAAAAAATAAAATAAAAATACATTTAGAAATACAAATAAGAACAGCCAACAGATACACACAAAATTAAATATGGATACACAAATCAACAAATACACACAAAATCAAATATGGATACACAAATGTACAGAGAGAGACACACACACACAGGGTGTATGCCAGTCAACCAGTCTGAATATATTATATTATTATCCAACAATGAGATGCTGCCCTAAAAAGGGCTTTGTGTGTGTCTTTCTCTCTCTCTCTCTCTCTCTCTCTCACACACACACACACACACACACACACACACACACTCAGGCTCACACACACACACACACACATAGCATCAGCAAGTGAACAGGGGCTGTTAACAGCATGTTTCTAGGTCAGTCAAACACCTGTGAGATTCTCAATTTGAATCCACCAATCAGAGGGGCTGTGTGCTTTTTCCTGCCAAAACTGGTGCACCAAGTGCAGGCTTTTACAGCACAGAGAGAGACAGGATTTTTGCAGTCTATTGCTCATAGTGAGGACTCCCCTCAAACAAACAGCCATAAATTCCTAACCGTAGGGGCTTAAACGGTCATTCTTAGACCGTAGTGTTCAGAAGACATGGGAGAATCTTGAAATGTTGACCATTTAAAATAAAAATATGAAATATCATAGATATATGACATGGATGATTGGTTGTCTTAGAAGCCATGATTGCCCCAATATGCAAATTTGAATGTACAAGGCCTAAGATATGATTGGCTGGCTGGGAAGCCATGAAGGCAACAATATGCAAATTTGAATGTGCAAGCCCTCGGATATGATTGGTTGTCTCAGAAGCCATATAAAAAGCAGTAAAACTGTACTATGATTTGGTAGAAAAACTATAATTAATCAAAAATACTATATTTGGCAGAAATACTATGTTGTAGCAGAAACACTATATTTAGCACAAATCTGATGAAATAGAAGAAATAGTATGATTTAGCAGAAATGCTGTATTTAGCACAAATACTGGAAAGCAGGAGAAATGCTATGACTTAGCACAATAGTAATAACCTAAATAGAAAAATTGGAAAAGCAAAATGGACAGCTGAAAAAATCCTGAACATGCTAAGGGTCCCTCAAATGTAATTGTTAAATGAGAAAAAAACCAGCAAAAAAAAGTATAACAGTCACACAACCACAAATATGTACACATATGGTAACACACATGCACAGACAGACACACACAGGATCCAATTCAGTCAACCAGTCTAAATATATTGAATTTAAATCTTACAATGAGATCATCCCATAACAAGCCTTTCTTTCTCTCTCTCTCTCTCTCTCTCTCTCTCTCTCTCTGTCACACACACATACACACACACACACACAAGATCCAATTCAGTCAACCAGTCTAAATATATTGATTTTGAATCTTACAATGAGATCATCTCATAGAAAGGCTTTCTCTCTCTCTCTCTCTCTCTCTCTCTCTCTGTCACATACACACACACACACACACACACACACACACACACACACACACACATACACACACACACACACAAGATCCAATTCAGTCAACCAGTCTAAATATATTGATTTTGAATCTTACAATGAGATCATCCCATAACAAGCCTTTCTCTCTCTCTCTCTCTCTCTCTCTCTCTCTCTGTCACACACACACACACACACACACACACACACACACACACAAACAACACACACACACACACACACACACACACAGGGAGAGAGAAGTAAGTTTCTAGCTCAGTCAAGCAGCCTGGGAGCTGCTGAATTTGAATCCACCAATCAGAGAGCCTGTGCACTTTTTCCCGCCAAAACAGGTGCACGCAGCACAGAGAGACACAGGATTTTTGCAGTCTATTTCTCATAATGACGACTCCCTTCAAACAAATGACCATAATTTCCTAACCGTAGGGGCTAGAACGGTCATTCTTACACCGTTTTGTTCAGAAGAGATGGGGGAATCTTACAGTGTTGACAATTTATCATTAAAATATGAATTATTGAAGATATTTGACTTGTAATGCACCATAACTGAGTAGAGGCGCAGCAAAAACTGCCTTGACTTCCCCTCAAACAACGCTTTCTAACTCTAAATCTATTTGGAGTATCGATATCATTCTTTGACCGTAAGAGACAGCAGGCTTTGGTGAACAGTCATGGAAATTTTCAGGTCTCTGTGGAAATCCATCAAAAAGATATGACGAGAGAAAAAAGTGCATCATTTCCAGAGTTTGAAATCTGAAGAAATCTGAGCGAAGGACGAATTTCCTACCCTCAAACAAGTCTAACTCATTTCAGAACGGTAATAGGTGAGAAAGAAATTCTTGAATTGTGAGCGTCAGGAGTGTCTGAAGATATACTGGGACAAGCCTCATGTCTTAACTTTGCTTCGTTAAGGAGATATGACGATTCGAATATGCCTCTCATTACAGAAATCAAGCTGTGATTTTGAACAAGCTCTCCATTGACTTTCTATGGGGATTTTTGAGACTTTGTGTTGGTCTGAGGAGATTTGCCAAAATTCTATAAATCTCACAACAATGATGGTGACATTTTCTGAAAGCCAGCAAAAATACCTACGTTTTGATGTATAATTTGTGGAAGTTGAGTGAAAATTGAGCAAGTAGCAAGAAGTTGTTCGGACATGAAGAGAACACTGCAAAACCTTCAGTGGCACACTGGAAGCCAAGTGCATAGCAACCATAACAACGCATGTATTTTGTGAAAAATCACAATTTTGCAACTCAAAACTTAAAGAGGGATAAAAGTAAAACGGTAAAAGATTTGAAAAAGCTGATTTATTCCTGAATAGCCCAATAATTTGAGAACATTTTAAAGTTTGAATGGTTGTTCTACGTGAAAGTAGGAAAAAGTAGTTAAGTTTCAAAAACAAGCAAGTTTTAGCAGAATTGCGGAAGTTTCCCATTCATTTCAATGGGACAAATTAAAGGAAAAAGCTTAATATTTTAAAAAGTATAACAGTATAAAATACCAAAAGATATAGCCGGAAAGGGAAAAATTAGCAGAATAGTTTAAAATTTGAACGGTGAAAATCGGCTGAAAATTGTGGAAGTAGATCCACGGCGAAAAACGTACGGAAACACCCGGAATAATAATAATAAAGAAGAAAGAGAAACAGGAACTCAATAGTGTGGATGCCTCCAGCATCCACACAATAAAGAGAAACAGGAACTCAATAGTGTGGATGCTTAAAGCATCCACACAATAATAATAATAAAGAATAAAGAGAAACAGGAACTCAATAGTGTGGATGCCTCCAGCATCCACACAAAAATAAAGAATAAAGAGAAACAGGAACTCAATAGTGTGGAAGCCCTTTTAGGGCATCCACACAATAATAATAAGAATAATAAATCCGACGAATAGTAATATGTGTGCCTCTTTCCATAGGCACACATAATAATAAGAATAATAAATCCGACGAATAGTAATATGTGTGCCTCTTGTCATAGGCACACATAATAAAGAGAAACAGGAAAACAATTGTGTGGAAGCCCTTTAGGGCATCCACACAATAAGAATAATAAATCCGAGGAATAGTAATATGTGTGCCTCTTGGCATAGGCACACATAATAATAATAAATCCGACGAATAGTAATATGTGTGCCTCTTGTCATAGGCACACATAACTAGAAAGGGAAAATTTCAGAAGAAATTTTATGTGTGCCTATGCCGCTGGTAATCAGTGTAGTTTGCCATTCATACAGCTACAGAGAGCAAAACTCAGCAGAGCAGCCATTCTCCACCATGAATTATGATAAAAACAAACACCGCTCGCGCCTCACAGATGACAGCTTACAGTTTTGGGTAAAGATGAAGTGACTTTGTACAGCCCCGATTTGCAGACGCTGTGCACACAGGTTCATGAGCAGAAGTCCCATTGTACCACGGCAGACCCAACAATGTTTGCATGAACACGCTTTGAAGCATTATGTTATGGACCACTTTTCACACATGGTTGGTGTACCCACACAGGCAGCTGTAGCTTTTCAACTCATAGCCCAACACACACCCAAAAAACAGCCAAGAGAGCACAGACTTTACACCCGTGGGTCCACCTCCCCTGCAGCGGCACTGCAGACCACGCCCCGACACACACATCAAACACATAAAATAAATATATATGCACTTTTGCATTCACTTTTTGTTTTTTGTTATTTTTACACAGTGTTCTGAATGATGAACAATGGTCTACAGCCAACCTTGTGTATTATTATACAAACTTTGGTTGTAAGATTCGGATAAGCATTTAATAAAAGCTAAATATTTTATATGAGAGTAAGAAAGAAAAGTATATCTTTGTGTCCACCTTTCTCTGTTAATGCCCTACCTGGCCCCCTGGCAAAAGCTTTGCTAGATCCGCCCCTGCACAGTTACCAGCTGTCAGCTACACAAAAAAAGGAGCTTGGTGTTTGTCTCTCAGAAACAGTTCATAACTTCCCTTCAACTCATTCATGTCACCTAAGGGTAAACCTGTTTCTCCATCACCTGTTCAGCTCTGATGATTCAGTAAGGACATCTCCTGATTTCATCTTCATGCTCCAGCAAACATCAGCTGATACTAGAAATTAAAATCAAAAGAATTCTAACAACAGCTGATCAAGCTTAAACGTGCTGCTGTTGTTTAGCGCGATAAATAAGAGCGAACAGCCGATCATTGATCAGTTTCATGATTGACGTTTCAACAGGCGAGAGAATGACAGGGGAGGCTTCGTAACGACAGAATAAATCATAATGTTTTCTCTGAATGTGGGACGATTCCGTTTGTACGGCACGGCAACTCTATGAACTAACCCTAATGAATAAAATAAAGTCCAACGTCAGTAACTTAGTGCGCACACAGCTGTATATAAACTCCCGTGGCAGTACGATTGTAAAAGGTCAACGAAAATAAATTACACCTAAACTCGGTTTATATCTGACCCAAATAGAGAGCGACCGGGTGCTGACACGAGTTTCACCCGCCTCAATATAAGCCAAGCCTGGGTGCTTTTTCACGAAGGGTTGCTAGCGGCGCGAGCTAACTATGCTAGCGGCGCCAGCTAGCTAGCCGGCTATCAGCAACACATAAGAGAACTGCTGCTAAATAAACTACACCTAAACTCGGTTTATATCTGACCCAAATAGAGAGCGACCGGGTGCTGACACGAGTTTCACCCGCCTCAATATAAGCCAAGCCTGGGTGCTTTTTCACGAAGGGTTGCTAGCGGCGCGAGCTAACTATGCTAGCGGCGCTAGCTAGCTAGCCGGCTATCAGCAACACATAAGAGAACTGCTGCTAAATAAACTACACCTAAACTCGGTTTATATCTGACCCAAATAGAGTGCAGTTCATAACTTCTTACCTGAAATTCAGTTCACCTCACGCTCCTGCCTTCGGTTTCCAGCATCATCGGCCCATATAAACGAAAAATAAGTCCAGCTAAAACACATACTGTCGGCGAGCGACCGGGTGCTGACACGAGTTTCACCCGCCTCAATATAAGCCAAGCCTGGGTGCTTTTTCACGAAGGGTCGCTAGCGGCGCTAGCTAGCTAGCCGGCTATCAGCAACACATAAGAGAACTGCTGCTAAATAAACTACACCTAAACTCGGTTTATATCTGACCCAAATAGAGTGCAGGTCATAACTTCTTACCTGAAATTCAGTTCACCTCACGCTCCTGCCTTCGCTTTCCCTGATCCACGATTGACCTCCGCGTTAGCAAACACCGGTCGATCGGCGGTCGCGGCATGTCCTTTCTGTCATACACCGGTGGATAGCTGCCCACTGTTGTAGCTCCGCATTATAGCACCACCAAACAACTCAGTTATTTTTTCCACATCCAGCTGTAACTCCGATTCTGTGCGAGCATTTGCGAGAGACCGGGAAGGTGAAAGGAGAGAGAGAGTCCCCTCGCTGTCCATTTGCAGCCAAGTGCGGCAGCTAGCTAGGTAGCCGGCTAGCTGTCAGGCAGGACCGAGGTCGTCAGAGCATTGTCGCTAATATGGGATGTCTTGATAAAACAAGCAGATATTTGAAGTTTACACACCTACATTCTCGCCTGAAAATATCTTAAAAGTTTATTTTGTGACCTAGAAACACTAATAAAAGACATATAAAACGAAGTGGTGGCCGCCATTGTTTAACTCGGCAGAGGTGTGCTATGAATTGTGGATATGGAGTTTTCCACCAAGCATAGAAGCCATTGTGTTTACCGTAACTATTCAATGGTTCGCGCAACCTTAAAA
The DNA here is from genome assembly GCF_001858045.2 of Oreochromis niloticus. Classification (NCBI taxonomy): domain Eukaryota; kingdom Metazoa; phylum Chordata; class Actinopteri; order Cichliformes; family Cichlidae; genus Oreochromis; species Oreochromis niloticus. The sequence goes on along the minus strand of NW_020327458.1, from coordinate 7,492 downwards.
TCTCCAATGGTTCCTGAAAGCAGCGAGGCTGTGCGCGCCATTGATATTGTCATCATTACGGTATCCAAATAAGGGTAGACAGGCTGTACCACTCCCGGCATACCACTAGAGAGAGCCAACACACCACAAATGAAGTTTGAAATTTGTTTCAATGGGACCAAAAGATGGCGCCAACACACCACAAATGAAGTCTGTTTATTTGGCGCCAAAAGATGAATTGGCCTAAATTTGCACTAAAATCTAAATATTTCAAAAACTATAAAAGTCATAAACACCAAAAGTCACACCATACTAGTCCAGCTTCAGCCGCACAAAATGATGTAACATATGTAACCCTAATGTCAAAACTGTTTGGCAGAGGAGCGCGGGAAAATTTTCACTAAAATATTAATATTAAAAAAACTATAAGAGTCATAAACACCAAAAGTCATAGCACACCATTCCAGATCCGGCCGCACAAAATGAGGTAACATATATGAAGCTTGTCTCAAAACTGCGGGGCGAGATTCGCTGCAATATTTCAGGCGGAAACTGGAGAATAATAATAATAATAATAATAATAATAATAAATCCGAGGAATAGTAATATGTGTGCCTCTTGGCATAGGCACACATAAGATTCGCTGCAATATTTCAGGCGGAAACTGGAGAATAATAATAATAATAATAATAATAATAATAAATCCGAGGAATAGTAATATGTGTGCCTCTTGGCATAGGCACACATAACTAGAAAGCGAAAATTTCAGGAGAAATTTTATGTGTGCCTATGCCGCTGCGAATCAGTGTAGTTTGCCATTCATACGGCTACAGAGAGCAAAACTCAGAAGAGCAGCCATTCTCCACCGTGAACTATGGTAAAAACAAACACCGCTCGCGCCTCACAGATGACAGCTTACAGTTTTGGGTAAAGATGAAGTGACTTTGCACAGCCCCGATTTGCAGATGCTGTGCACACAGGTTCATGAGCAGAAGTCCCATTGTACCACGGCAGACCCGACAATGTTTGCATGAACACTCTTTGAAGCATTACGTTATGGACCACTTTTCACACATGCTTGGTGTACCCACACAGCCGGCTGTAGCTTTTCAACTGACAGCCCGACACACACCCAAAAAACAGCCGAAAGAGCACAGACTTTACGCCCGTGGGTCCACCTCCCCTGCAGCGGCACTGCAGACCACGCCCCGCCACACACATCAAACACGTAAAATAAATATTTATGCACTTTTGCATTTACTTTTTGTTTTTTGTTATTTTTACACAGTAAATGATTAACAATGGTCTACAGCCAATCTTGTGTATTATTATACAAACTTTGGTTGTAAGATGCAGATAACTATTTAATAAAAAGCTAAATATTTTATACGAGAGTAAGAAAGAAAAGTATATCTTTGTGTCCCCCTTTCCCTGTTAATGGCCTACCTGGCCCCCTGGCAAAAGCTTTGCTAGATCCGCCCCTGCACAGTTACCAGCTGTCAGCTACACAAAAACAGGAGCTTGGTGTTTATTTGTCTCTGAGAAACAGTTCATAACTTCCCTTCAACTCATTCATGTCACCTAAAGCAGGGCTCGCAAAATTTCAAAATCCCTGGTAGCCCTTCGGGGAGGCACTCTTCAGTTTTGGTAATAAATTTAAGTAGCCCGAATAAAAAAAAAAAGAGGACAATTTTTTGATTGATGTTTTGTTTCCTTTACAATATTATACTTTAATGTATAATATTGTAAAGGAAACAAAACATCAATCTAAAAATATTTAAAACACAAATTACAACAACAATTTCAATCATCAACTCAAATATTTGGTTCTAATTGAACAAATTTCTATGAACTTGTAAGAACTGTACAACAGGAATCAGTCTGTGTCAGATCCTTATTTTTGACATTTCCACTGAAATCACAGGTAAGAGGCAAGTGCAACCAAGATCTAGGCCATTTGCTTTTTGAAGTTTGCAAAGACTGCTAAATTTTGCCAGTGGTAGTTCACTCTTTGCAACATAGTAGGCTGTTCTAAACAGATTTTCAGGACTTCTTGTTATGCTTGGTTTATTTTTAGTATGCTTTTTGCAATTGGTGTTTGTTCTGGGAAAGATATTGCAGACTGGGCAATAATGCATTTCTTGCATTTGTCATGGGTTCTGATGGGGTCTTTCTTAAAATGACTGGTCCCAGTAACAAAGGCGCTTGTCGACTCAGAAATCGAGGGAAACTCACAACACACCCGGCAGAACATGAGGTTATTTAGCTCGTCGTATTCCAGCCACATAAATTCTTTAGTCCATGAAACCATAAAGCTGCGCTTTCTTTTTCCCTCATAGTCTGATTTGTCATAACTTTTCCGTTTTGTGGTTGGCTTTTCTTTGGCTGCCCCTTCTTCACCCTGACCTCTCTTGTTTGGCTCTGCAGAACTAAAATACCTGCTTAAATCCATCTGCTCTTACATGCATACTTACATAACGATCAGCAATTCTCTGCATAATCAACCTCTATCACGTTTAAGCTTGCTGCAGGAGATTTCACTTGTCATGTTTGATAGTAAGCTAACGATTGATAAGACGATGTCAGAGGAATTGGTGTGCAATTAATCTGTGACTTACCAATTAGTGCTGTCGCTCTCTACACACAGCGCAAAGTGAAAGTGAAAGCAAAAAACAAGCGCAAATTCAAACGCGATTTCAATGTGTCACATATTGACAGTGGCTCATCGATGCCGATGACATAATTACTCAGCTACATTTGCGAAAGAATGCAAAAGCATTGACATATCTTTCCCTCCCATGATAGCCCGAGGGGCAGGGCTGAGATGGATTTTGGTAGCCCGATTGGAAAAATCGCTAGCCCCGGGACGTCGGGCTAGCGATTTTGCGAGCCCTGTAAAGGGTAAACCTGTTTCTCCATCACCAGTTCAGCTCTGATGATTCAGTAAGGACATCTCCTGGTTTGGACCAGCCGCAAAATTAAAATCAAATGAATTCTAACAACAGCTGATCAAGCTTAAACGTGCTGCTGTTGTTTAGCGCGATAAACAAGAGCGAAAAGCCGATCGTTGATCAGTTTCACGATTGAAGTTGCAACAGGCCAGAGAATGACAGGGGAGGCTTCATAACGACAGAATAAATCGTAATATTTTCTCTGAATGTGGGACGATTCCGTTTGTACGGCAACTCTACGGACTAACCGTTATGAATAAAATAAAGTTCAACGTCAGTAACTTAGCGCGCACACAGCTCTATAGAAACTCCTGTGCAATTCATAACTTCTTACCTGAAATTCAGTTCACCTCACGCTCCTGCCTTAGGTTTCCCTGATCCACGGTCTACCACCGGTCAATCGGCGGTCCCCTCGCCGCCTCGTATGTCTCGTTCCCGCATGTTTTTCTGACACACACCGGTAGATAGCTGCTCTCTGTTGTAGCTGCGCGTTAGCCAAGACCAAACAACTCAATTATTATTTCCACATCGACCAGCATCATCGGCCCATATAAACGAAAAATAAGTCCACCTAAGACAGTCTGTTGGCGAGCGAACAGGTGATGGTCAGCAGTCTCACTGAAGGCAAGCCCGGGTGCTCGAAGGGTCGCTAGCTAGCGGCGCTAGCCACGCTAGCTAGTTAGCCGGCAACATCGTCAGATATAATATGGGATGTTTTGACAAAACGAGCAGATATTTGAAGTTTACACACCTACATTCTCGCCTGAAAATATCTTAAAAGTTCATTTTGTGACCTAGAAACACGAATAAAAGACGTTTAAAACGAAGAGGTGTCCGCCATTGTTGAACTCGGCAGAGGCGTGCTATGCATTATGGGATATTGAGTTTAAAAACAAGCATACAGATTTCGGCCGTACTACTCCCGGTATACCACTAGAGAGAGCCAACCCACCACAAATAAAGTCTGTTTCTATGGAAATTGGCCTAAATTTGCACTAAAATGTAAATATTTCAAAAACTATAAAAGTCATGAACACCAAAAGTGTATACCATACTAGTCCAGCTCCAGCCGCACAAAATGATCTAACATATGTAACCCTATTGTCAAAACTGTTAGGCAGAGAGGCGCGGGAAAATTTTCACTAAAATATTAATATTTAAAAAACTATAATAGTTATAAACACCAAAAGTCATAGCACACCATTCCTGATCCAGCCGCACAAAATGAGGTAACATATATGAAGCTTGTCTCAAAACTGCGGGCCGAGTTTCGCTGCAAAATTTCAGGCGGAAACTGGAGAATAATAATAATAACTAGAAAGCGAAAATTTCAGAAGAAATTTTATGTGTGCCTATGCCGCTGCTAATCACTGTAGTTGCCATTCATACGGCTACAGACAGCAAAACTCAGAAGAGCAGCCATTCTCCACCATGAACTATGGTAAAAACAAACACCGCTCACGCTTCACAGATGACAGCTTACAGTTTTGTGTAAAGATGAAGTTACTTCGTACAGCGCCGATTTGCAGACGCTGTGCACACAGGTTCATGAGCAGAAGTCCCATTGTACCACGGCAGACCCGACAATGTTTGCATGAACACGCTTTGAAGCATTACATTATAGACCACTTTTCACACATGCATTCACTTTTTGTTTTTTGTTATTTCTACACAGTGTTCTGAATTATGAACAATGGTCTACAGCCAATCTTGTGTATTATTATACAAACTTTGGTTGTGAGATTCAGATAACTATTTAATAAAAGCTAAATATTTTATATGAGAGTAAGAAAGAAAAGTATATCTTTATGTCCACCTTTCTCTGTTAATGCCCTACCTGGCCCCCTGGCAAAAGCTTTGCTAGATCCGCCCCTGCACAGTTACCAGCTGTCAGCTACACAAAAAAGGAGCTTGGTGTTTACAGGGAGTGCAGAATTATTAGGCAAATGAGTATTTGTCCACATCATCCTCTTCATGCATGTTGTCTTACTCCAAGCTGTATAGGCTCGAAAGCCTACTACCAATTAAGCATATTAGGTGATGTGCATCTCTGTAATGAGAAGGGGTGTGGTCTAATGACATCAACACCCTATATCAGGTGTGCATAATTATTAGGCAACCTCCTTTCCTTGGCAAAATGGGTCAAAAGAAGGACTTGACAGGCTCAGAAAAGTCAAAATAGTGAGATATCTTGCAGAGGGATGCAGCAGTCTTAAAATTGCAAAGCTTCTGAAGCGTGATCATCGAACAATCAAGCGTTTCATTCAAAATAGTCAACAGGGTCGCAAGAAGCGTGTGGAAAAACCAAGGCGCAAAATAACTGCCCATGAACTGAGAAAGTCAAGCGTGCAGCTGCCAAGATGCCACTTGCCACCAGTTTGCCATATTCAGAGCTGCAACATCACTGGAGTGCCCAAAAGCACAAGGTGTGCAATACTCAGAGACACGGCCAAGGTAAGAAAGGCTGAAAGACGACCACCACTGAACAAGACACACAAGCTGAAACGTCAAGACTGGGCCAAGAAATATCTCAAGACTGATTTTCTAAGGTTTTATGGACTGATGAAATGAGAGTGAGTCTTGATGGCCAGATGGATGGGCCCGTGGCTGGATTGGTAAAGGCAGAGAGCTCCAGTCCGACTCAGACGCCAGCAAGGTGGAGGTGGAGTACTGGTTTGGGCTGGTATCATCAAAGATGAGCTTGTGGGGCCTTTTCGGGTTGAGGATGGAGTCAAGCTCAACTCCCAGTCCTACTGCCAGTTTCTGGAAACACCTTCTTCAAGCAGTGGTACAGGAAGAAGTCTGCATCCTTCAAGAAAAACATGATTTTCATGCAGGACAATGCTCCATCACACGCGTCCAAGTACTCCACAGCGTGGCTGGCAAGAAAGGGTATAAAAGAAGGAAAAATAATGACATGGCCTCCTTGTTCACCTGATCTGAACCCCATGAGAACCTGTGGTCCATCATCAATGTGAGATTTACAAGGAGGAAAACAGTACACCTCTCTGAACAGTGTCTGGGAGGCTGTGGTTGCTGCTGCACGCAATGTGATGTGAACAGATCAAAAACACTGACAGAATCCATGGATGGCAGGCTTTTGAGTGTCCTGCAAAGAAAGGTGGCTATATTGGTCGCTGATTTGTTTTTTTTTGTTTTTGAATGTCAGAAATGTATATTTGTGAATTGGAGATTTATATTGGTTTCACTGGTAAAAATAATATTGAAATGGTATATATTTGTTTTTTGTTAAGTTGCCTAATAATTATGCACAGTAATAGTCACCTGCACACACAGATATCCCCCTAAAATAGCTAAAACTATAAACACTTCCAAAACATTCAGCTTTGATATTAATGAGTTTTGGGTTCATTGAGAACATGTGTTGTTCAATAATAAAATTATTCCTCAAAAATACAACTTGCCTAATAATTCTGCACTCCCTGTATGAGAGTAAGAAAGAAAGTATATCTTTGTGTCCACCTTTCTCTGTTAATGCCCTACCTGGCCCCCTGGCAAAAGCTTTGCTAGATCCGCCCTGCACAGTTACCAGCTGTCAGCTACACAAAAAAATGAGCTGTGTTTGTCTCTCAGAAACATTCATAACTTCCTTCAACTCATTCATGTCACCTAAGGGTAAACCTGTTTCTCCATCACCTGTTCAGCTCTGATGATTCAGTAAGGATATCTGGTTTGGAACAGCCGTTTTTACAGCTGTGGCTGCAGCAAACATCAGCTGATACTAGAAATTAAAAGCAAATGATTCTAACAACAGCTGATCAAGCTTAAACGTGCTGCTGTTGTTTAGCGCGATAAACAAACAAGAGAGAAAAGCCGATCATTGATCAGTTTCATGACTGAAGTTTCAACAGGCGAGAGAATGACAGGGGAGGCTTCGTAACGACAGAATAAATCGTAATATTTTCTCTGAATGTGGCACGATTCCGTTTGTACGGCAACTCTACAACTAACCATTATGAATAAAATAAAGTCCAACGTCAGTAACTTAGCGCGCACACAGCTGTATATAAACTCCCGTCGTGCTAGCTAGCACGCAGTACGATTGTAAAAAGTCAGCACAACGAAAATAAACTACACCTAAACTCTGTTTATATCTGACCCAAATAGAGTGCAGTTCATAACTTCTTACCTGAAATTCAGTTCACCTCACGCTCCTGCCTTCGCTTTCCCTGATCCATGATTGACCACCGCGTTAGCAATCGCCTGCCCGGCCTCATATGTCTCGTTGGCGGCATGTCCTTCTGTCACACACCGGTGGGTAGCTGCCCTCTGTTGTAGCTCCACCACAAACAACTCAGTTATTTTTTCCACATCAGCTGTAACTCCGATTCTATGCGAGCATTTGCGAGAGACCAGGGAGTGAAAGGAGAGAGAGAGAGTCCCTCGCTATCCATTTGCAGCCAGTGCGGCAGCTAGCTAGGTAGCCGGCTAGCTGTCAGGCAGGACCGACGTAGTCAGAGCACTGTCGCTAAATATGGGATGTCTTGATAAAACAGCAGATATTTGAAGTTTACACCTACATTCTCGCCTGAAAATATCTT
>NW_020327457.1:17500-21817 GCF_001858045.2 Oreochromis niloticus | reverse complement strand
ATGCTGTGTACTGCGTACGTGTCATGACTCTCGTACTACATGTGTCTGTATGTGTCTCGCCCTTAAATGCTCTCTTTGCTTTCAGTTCACTTCTGCAAAAGCCTGCAACTTCAAAAGCCTATAACTTCCTGTCTCTGCCCTCTACACAGAAACACTGAGATCATAGAAGCATTAAAAACATTTAAAATTATAGATTCAACTCAACCGTTTAAAGTGGTTCTTCTTGGACTGTAATAAAGACTAATATAATACCCATATATTTGAACATCGGAATGCCCCTGAATGCAACATCACTATTAACATGAAATGGTAATGATGATTATAAAAATAGCAGCAAATAATAGCAGTAAAATATTCCTACTCCTCACTCCGGAGGAGTCATAACTTTTTGTTGGATTTCCACAGAGACCTGAAAATTTCCATGACTGTTCACCAAAGCCTGCTGTCTCTTACGGTGAAAGAATGATATCTATACTCCAAATAGATTTAGAGTTAGAAAGCGTTGTTTGAGGGCAAGTCAAGGCAGATTCACTTGCCTCTACTCAGTTATGGTGCATTAGAAGTCAAATATCTTCAATAATTCATATTTTAATGATAAAGTGTCAACACTTTAAGATTCCCCATCTCTTCTGAACAAAACGGTGTAAGAATGACCATTCTAGCCCCTACGGTTAGGAAATTATGGCCATTTGTTGAGAGGAATCCTCACTATGAAAATTCACTGCAGAAATCCTGTCTCTGTGCTCTGTGTGTGTAAAAACGGCTGCACCTGTTTTGGCGGGAAAAGTACACAGGCTCTCTGATTGGTGGATTCAAATTTAGCAGCTCCCAGGCTGCTTGACTGACCTAGAAACTTGATTTCTCCCCTGTGTGTGTGTGTGTGTGTGTGTGTGTGTGTGAGACAGAGAGAGAGAGAGAGAGGGCGAGAGAGAGTTTTATGGGAGCATTTATTGTATGATTTAAATTCAATATATTTAGACTGGTTGACTGAATTTGATCCTGTGTTGTCTCTCTGTGCTTGTGGGACTTTTGCAGCTGTCCATTTGCTTTTCCAATTTTTCTATTTAAGTTATTACTATTGTGCTAAGTCATAGCATTTGTGCTGCTTTTCAGTATTTGTGCTAAATACAGCATTTCTGCTAAATCATACTATTTCTGCTATTTTATAAGATTTGTGCTAAATACAGCATTTGTGCTAAATCATACTATTTCTGCTATTTTATAGGATTTGTACTTAATATAATATTTCTGCTTAATTATAGTATTTCTGCCATTTATAGTATTTGTGCTAAAACATAGTATTTCTACTAATGCAGTATTTCTGGGTAATCATTGTATTTCTATATATTTCTGCCAGGTCCCCAGGGAGTCAGTCCTAATATTCAAATTTACATATCAGGACCTGGACGGCTTCCCAGCCAGCCAATCATATCTGAGTCCTGGCACATTTAAATTTGCATATTGGGGCATTCATGGCTTCCAGCCAGCCAATCATATCTGAGTCCTGGCACATTCAAATTTGCATATGTTGCCTTCATGCTTCCCATCCAGCCAATCATATCTGAGTCCTGGCACATTCAAATTTGCATATTGGGACCTTCATGGCTTCCCAGCCAGCCAATCATATCTGAGTCCTGGCACATTCAAATTTGCATATTGGGACTTCATGGCTTCTCAGCAGCCAATCATATTGAGTCCTGGCACATTCAAATTTGCATATTGGGACCTTCGTGGCTTCTAAGACCACCAATCATCTATGTCATATATCCCTAATATTTCATATTTTTATTTTAAATGGTCAGCATTTCAAGATTCCCCTATGTCTTCTGAATAAAATGGTCTAAGAATGACTGTTTTAGCCCCTACGGTTAGAAATTTATGGCTGTTTGTTTGAGGGGAATTCTCACTATGAGAAATAGACTGCAAAAATCCTGTCTCTCTCTGTGCTGCATGTGTAAAAGCCTGCACTTGGTGCACCAGTTTTGGCGGGAAAAGCACACAGCCTCTCTGATTGGTGGATTCAAATTGAGAAGGTCACAGCTGTTTGACTGACCTAGAAACATGCTGTTACAGCCCTGTTCACTTCTGCTGCTGCTGCTGCTGTGTGTGTGGTGTGTGTGTGTGTGTGTGTGTGTGTGTGTGTGTTTGTGTGTGAGACAGAGAGAGAGAGAAAGGGAGGGCGAGAGAGAGTTTTTATGGGAGCATCTTATTGTATGATTTTAATTCAATATATTTAGACTGGTTGACTGAATTTGGTCCTGTGTGTGTCTCTCTGTGCATGTGTGTTTCAATATGTGTCCATATTTGTGATTGTGTGACTGTTATACTTTTTTTGCTGATTTTCTTTTCATTTAACAATTACATTGAGGGACCCTTAGCATGTTCAGGATTTTTCAGCTGTCCATTTGCTTTTCCAATTTTCTATTTAAGTTATTACTATTGTGCTAAGTCATAGCATTTCTGCTGCTTTTCAGTATTTGTGCTAAATACAGCATTTCTGCTATTTTATAAGATTTGTGCTAAATATAGTATTTCAGTCAAATTACAGCATTTCTGCTATGTTGTACTGTTTCTCTAAATCATAGTATTTCTGTAATGTTTAAGAATGTTGGCTAAATATATTCTTTCTGTTATCTTATACTATTTCTCCTAAATTCTTGTATTTTTGAGAAGTTATCGTGTTTCTGGTAAGTTACAATATTTCTGCTAAGTTATGCTATGCTATTGTATTTCTGCCAAGTATTATGTTTCCTCTAAGATATTGCAGTTCTGCTAAGTCACTACATTTTAGCAAAGTTCCTTTGCTTCTGCAAAGATTTTACAATTTCTGCAACTTTTCAGCTTTTTTCAGCTAGTTTCAGCAGAAAGCTTCAGCTTTAAAGCATCCACACTGCATTTTCGCAGGAATGCAAATTTTTCTAGTTCTTTTCAAGTTGCTTCCGTACGTTTTTCGGCGTTTAACTACTTTCACAATTTTTGTGCTATTTTCACCCTTCAAATTTCACAATATTCTGCTATTTCTGCTAATTCCAGCTATATCTTTTGGTATTTTATACTGTTATACTTTTTAAAATATTACATTTTTTTCCTTTAATTGTCCCATTGAAATGAATGGGAAACTTCCACAATTCTGCTAAAACTTGCTTGTTTTTGAAACTTAACTACTTTCTCATACTTTCGCCTAGAACAACCATTCAAATTTTAAAATGTTCACAAATTATTGGGCTATTCATGAATGATTCAGCTTTTTCATATCTGTTACCGTTTCATCTTATCCCTCTTTAAGTTTTGAGTTTCATTTTTTTGATTTTTCACAAAATACATGCGTTGTTATGGTTGCTATGCACCTGGCTTTCAGTGGGCCACTGTAGGTTTTGCAGTCTTCTCTTTATGTCCGAACAACTTCGTGCTACTCGCTCAATTTTCACTCAACTTCCACAAATTATACATCAAAACGTAGGTATTTTTGCTGGCTTTCAGAAAATGTCACTATCATTGTTGTGGGATTTATAGAATTTTGGCAAATCTCCTCAGACCAACACAAAGTCGGAAAACTCTCCATAGAAAGTCAATGGAGAGTTTGTTCAAAATCACCGCTTGATTTCTGTAATGAGAGGCATATTCGAATCGTCATATCTCCTCAACGAAGCGAAGTTAAAACATGAGGCTTGTCCGAGTATATCTTCAGACACTCCTGACGCTCACAATTCAAGAATTTCTTTCTCACCTATTACCGTTCTGAAATGAGTTGGACTTGTTTGAGGGTAGGAAATTCGTCCTTCGCTCAGATTTCTTCAGATTTCAAACTCTGGAAATGAACCACTTTTTCTCTCGTCATATCTTTTAATGGATTTCCACAGAGACCTGAAAATTTCCATGATTGTTCACCAAAGCCTGCTGTCTCTTACGGTGAAAGAATGATAATGACACTCCAAATAGATTTAGAGTTAGAAAGCGTTGTTTGAGGGCAAGTCAAGGCAGTTTTTGCTTTGCTCTACTCAGTTATGGTGCATTAGAAGTCAAATATCTTTAATAATTCATATTTTAATGATAAATTGTCAATACTTTAAGATTCCCCCATCTCTTCTGAACAAAACGGTGTAAGAATGACCGTTCTAGCCCCTACGGTTAGGAAATTATGGCCATTTGTTTGAGGGGAGTCGTCATTATGAGAAATACACTGCAGAAATCCTTTCTCTCTCTGTGATGAGTGTGTAAAAACAGCTGCACCTGTTTTGGCGGGAAAAAGTACACAGCCTCTCTGATTGGTGGATTCAAATTTAGCAGCTCCCAGGCTGCTTGACTGACCTAGAAACT
>NW_020327457.1:0-15000 GCF_001858045.2 Oreochromis niloticus | reverse complement strand
CATACGCATACATACACAAAGCTGTGTAAACCAACTACAAATAACTAATCTAAACGTATATACATAAAATACAGAAATGAAATGAGGTGGAATGAATACTACAGAATGTACATAAGGTGCAGTTGCAGTCTGGCAGTGGGAGCAGTGTGACAGTTCAACTGTTTAGAAGGGAGATGGCGAGGGGAAAGAAACTGTTCCTGTGTCGGGTGGTCCTGGTCTGCAGGCTTCTGTACCGTCTGCCAGAGGGCAGCAGATCAAAAAGTCTGTGTCCAGGGTGTGAGGGGTCTGTGATGATTTTCCCTGCCCGTTTCCTGGTTCTTGAGAGGTACAGATCCTGGATGGAGGGCAGGGGGGCGCCGATGATCCTTTCTGCTGCCCGTACAGTCCGCTGCAGTCTGCACCTGTCCTGTTTAGTGGCTGCACCATACCAGACTGTGATGGAGGAGCACAGGACAGACTCAATGACTGCAGTGTAGAACTGGATCAGCAGCTCCTGTGGAAGACTGTACTTCCCCAGTTGTCTCAGGAAGTACATCCTCTGCTGGGTCTTTTTGAGGATGGAGTTGATGTTGGTCTCCCACTTCAGGTCCTGGGAGATGGTGGTACCCAGCAACTTGAAGATCTCCACAGTCGACACAGGGCTGTCTGATATGATGAGGGGGGGCAGAGTTGAGGGATGTCTCCTGAAGTCCACTGTCATCTCTACAGTTTTAAGAGTGTTCAGCTCCAGATTGTGCTGACTGCACCAGAGTACCAGCCGCTCAACTCATCATAACATTTGTGTTATGTTATAGTATTACTACTAAGTGGAGGAATTTCTGTCATGTTACAGTATATGTGCTGATTACAGTATTTCTGCCAAATATAGTATTTCTGATTAATTATAGTTTTTCTACCAAATCATAGTATAGTATTTTTGCTTTTTATAGGATTTGTGCTTAATACAGTCCATCCATCCATTCGCTTCTGCTTATCCTTTTCAGGGTCGCGTTGGGCGCTGGAGCCTATCCCAGCTATCATAGGGCGAGAGGCGGGGTACAGGTCGCCAGTCTGTCGCAGGGCCAACACACAAGGACAGACAACCATTCACACCTAGTGACAATTTGGATTATCCAATTAACCTATCCCCACAAGCTGCATGTCTTTGGACGGTGGGAGGAAGCCGGAGTACCCGGAGGGAACCCACGCAAACACGGGGAGAACATGCAAACTCCACACAGAAAGACCCCGGCCTGATGGTGGAATTGAACTCAGGACCTTCTTGCTGTGCGGCAACAGTGCTAACCACCGTGCCGCTTAATACAGTATTTCTGCTAAATGTAGTATTTATGCTTAATCATACTATTTCTATGTATTTTTGCCAGGTCCTCTGTGAGGACTGAGACATTCAAATTTACATATCAGGGCCTGCACGGCTTCCCAGCCAGCCAATCATATCTGAGGTCTGCCGTTTCTTCTCTCGTCATATCTCAGCGACGGATGTACAAAGAGCAATGAAAATCGCAGTCAAAGTACACCAAAGTCCGCTGATTCACCCAGTACAAGAATTATGCTTCTAGTCCACCTAGTTTTTGAGTTACACGACGTTTTGTAACTCCAAAAAACGGCGCTCTTTGCCTCTCACCGCGATCTAATTCTGACTGCTCATCACCCTGTTTCCCAAGAGCTCACTGTCTTTCCCAGTGGCGCAGCTGGTAAGGAAATTATAGCCATTTGTTTGAGAGGAGTCCTCACTATGAAAAATAGACTGCACAAATCCTGTCTCTGTGCTGCGTGTGTAAAAACAGGCTGCTTGGTGCACCTGTTTTGGCGGGAAAAAGTACATAGCCTTTCTGATTGGTGGATTCAAATTAAGCAGCTCCAGGCTTTTTGACCCACCTAGAAACATACAGGAAACACTGTATGTACAGCCCCTGTTTGTTCACTTGCTTCTGCTGCTGCTGCGTGTGTGTGTGTGTGTGTGTGTGTGTGTGTGTCTGTGTGTGTGTGTGTGTGTGTGTGTATGACAGAGAGAGAGAGAGAGAGAGCCTTTTTATGGGTGTTTCTTATTGTGTGATTTAAAATCAATATATTTACACTGGTTGATTGAATTGGATCCTGTGTGTGTCTCTGTGCATGTGTGTTTCCATATATGGGGGGCGATCGTGGCTCAAAAGTTGGGAGTTCGCCTTGTAATCGGAAGGTTACCAGTTCGAGGCCCGGCTCGGACAGTCTCGGTCGTTGTGTCCTTGGGCAAGACACTTCACTCGTTGCCTACTGGTGGTGGTCAGAGGGCCCGGTGGCGCCAGTGTTCAGCAGCCTCGCCTCTGTCAGTGCGCCCCAGGGTGGCTGTGGCTACAACGTAGCTTGCCATCACCAGTGTGTGAATGGGTGAATGACTGGATATGTAAAGAGCTTTGGGGTCCTTAGGGACCATAAAAGCGCTATATAAATACAGGCCATTTACCATGTCCATATTTGTAATTGTGCAAGTTATTACTATTATGCTAAATTACAGTATTTCTGCTACTTTTCGGTATTTGTGCTAAATACAGTATTTCTGCTAAATCTTAGTATTATTGCTTAATCATATTATTTGAGCAAAATCATAGTATTTGAGCATATTCTTTCTATTTGTGCCATAGCATAGTATATTTGCTGAATTACAGCATTTCTGCTATGTTGTAGTATTTGTCCTAAATCACAGTATTTGTGCAATGTTTAGGTATTTTTGTTTAAATAAAGTATCTATGTAATCTTGTACCATGTTTGCTAAAATCCTGTATTTCTGAAAAGTTATCGTGTTTCTGCTAAGTTACAATATTTATTCTAATTTCTGCTGCTAAGTTCTGCTATGTTATTGTATTTCTGCCAAGTATTATGTTTTCTTTACGTTATTGCAGTTCTGCTAAGTAATTACATTTTTGCTAAGTTCTTATGCTTCTGCAAAGTTATTACAATTTTTTGCAAAGGTTTTACAACTTCTGCAACTTTTCAGCTTTTTCAGCTAGTTTCAGCTGACAGCTTCAGCTTTATAGCATCCACACTGCATTTTCGCAGGAAATGCAAATTTTTCTAGTTGTGTGGATGCTTTATGCATCCACACTATTGAGTTCCTGTTTCTCTTTATTCTTTATTGTGTGGATGCTGGAGGCATCCACACTATTGAGTTCCTGTTTCTCTTTATTCTTTATACTTTATTCTAGTTGCCACTTTTTGCACTTTTTTTGGCACTTTTCTACTTCCACAATTTTCAGCCGATTTTCACCGTTCAAATTTTAAACTATTCTGCTATTTCTGCTAATGATGGCTATGACTTTTGGTATTTTTAACTGTTATACTTTTTAAAATATTAAGCTTTTTATGCTTTTTTTTGTCCCATTGAAATGAATGGAAAACTTCCAAAATTCTGCTAAAACTTGCTTGATTTTGAAACTTAACTACTTTGTCCTACTTTCACCTAGAACAACCATTCAAACTTTAAAATGTTCTCAAATTATTGGGCTATTCATGACTGATTCGGCTTTTTCATATCTGTTACCATTTTCATCTTATCCCTGTTTAAGTTTTCAGTTTCATCTTTGTGATTTTTCACAAAATACATGCGTTGTTATGGTTGCTATGCACTTGGCTTTCAGTGTGCCACTGTAGGTTTCGCAGTCTTCTCTTCATGTTCGAACAACTTCTTCCTACTTGCTCAATTTTCACTTAACTTCCACAAATTATACATCAAAACGTAGGTATTTTTGCTGGCTTTCAGAAAATGTCACTATCATTGTCGTGGGATTTATAGAATTTTGGCAAATCTCCTCAGACCAACACAAAGTCGCAAAACTCTCCATAGAAAGTCAATGGAGAGTTTGTTCAAAATCACCGCTGGATTTCTCTAATGAGAGGCATTTTCGAATCGTCATATCTCCTTAACGAAGCGAAGTTAAGACATGAGGCTTGTGCCAATATATCTTCAGACACTCCTGACGCTCACAATTCAAGAATTTTTTTCTCATCTATTACCATTTGGCCATGAATTGGGTTTGTTTGAGGGTAGGAAATTTGTCCCTCGCTCAGATTTCTTCAGATTTCAAACTCTGGAAATGAGGCACTTTTTTCTCTCGTCATATCTTTTTGATGGATTTCCACAGAGACCTGAAAATTTCCATGATTCTTCACCAAAGCCTGCTGTCTCTTACGGTGAAAGAATGATATCAATACTCCAAATAGATTTAGAGTTAGAAAGCGTTGTTTGAGGGCAAGCCAAGGCAGTTTTCGCTTGCCTCTACTCAGTTATGGTGCATTAGAAGTCAAATATCTTCAATAATTCATATTTTAATGATAAAGTGTCAACACTTTAAGATTCCCTGATCTCTTCTGAACAAAACGGTGTAAGAATGACCGTTCTAGCCCCTACGGTTAGGAAGTTATGGCCATTTGTTTGAGAGGAATCCTCACTATGAGAAATTCACTGCAGAAATCCTGTCTCTGTGCTCTGTGTGTGTAAAAACGGCTGCACCTGTTTTGGCGGGAAAAGTGCACAGCCTCTCTGATTGGTGGATTCAAATTCAGCAGCTCCCAGGCTGCTTGACTGAGCTAGAAACTTACTTCTCTCTCCCTGTGTGTGTGTGTGTGTGTGTGTGTGTGTGTGTGTGTGTGTGTGTGTGTGACAGAGAGAGAGGAAGAGAGGGCGAGACAGAGTTTTTATGGGAGCATCTTATTGTATGATTTAAATTCAATATATTTAGACTGGTTGACTGAATTTGATCCTGTGTGTGTCTCTCTGTGCATGTGTGTTTCCATATGTTTCCATATTTGTGATTGTGTGACTGTTACACTTTTTTTGCTGAGTTTTTTTTTCATTTAACAAGTACATTTGAAGGACCCTTAGCATGTTCAGCATTTTTTCAGCTGTCCATTTTGCTTTTCCAGTTTTTCTGTTTAAGTTATTACTATTGTGCTGAATCATACTATTTCTGCTATTTTATAAGATTTGTGCTAAATATAGTATTTCTGCCAAATATAGTATTTCTGATTAATTATAGTTTTTCTACCAAATCATATTACAGTATTTTTGCTTTTTATACCATTTTTATAGGATTTTTATATTGCTTAATATAGTATTTCTGCTTTTTATAGGATTTGTGCTTAATATAGTATTTCTGCTTTTTATAGGATTTGTGCTTAATACAGTATTTCTGCTAAATGTAGTATTTATGCTTAATCACACTATTACTATATATTTCTGCCAGCTTCCCAGCCAGCCAATCATATCTGAGGTCTGCAGTTTCTTCTCTCGTCATATCTCAGCGACGGATGTACAAAGTGTAATGAAAATCGCAGTCAAAGTACACCAAAGTCCGCTGATTCACCCAGTACAAGAATTATGCTTCTAGTCCACCTAGTTTTGGAGTTACACGACGTTTTGTAACTCCACAAAACGGCGCTCTTTGCCTCACACCGCGATCTAATTCTGACTGCTCATCACCCTGTTTCCCAAGTGCTCACTGTCTTTCCCAGTGGCGCAGCTGGTAATGACACAGGTCTGCAACCCAAAGGTCGTGGGTTCAACTCCACCTTGGACAACATGTTTTTTGCCCTACAAATTAATACACTATCACAGACCACTAATTCATATTCATCATTTATTACAATTCTCAAAACTTTTTACCAGCTTTTCTAATATGGACCTCACATTCTTCTTAACACTCCATGGCACAAATACTCTTCCCTTTAGGCTCTGTGAATGTGTGTGTATCAATATTTCTCCCATTTTAAAGTATTACTCCTCCATAATTGGATTTCTCTTAAATCAAAGTACTTTTACTACATCTTAGTACTTCTGCTCAATCATAGTATTTCTGCTAAATCATGGTTTTTGTGCCAAGTCATCAGAATCATGTTTATTGGCCAAGTATATGTGCATACAAATACAAGGAATTTGGTTCCGGTAGATGGTGGCTCTCGAGCACAGCAATGTAAATCTCACACACACACACACACACACACATACACATACACACACACACACACACACACGTATCTATATATACATTACACATGCATACACATACATACACAAAGCTGTGTAAACCAACTATAAATAACTAATCTAAACGTATATACATAAAATACAGAAATGAAATGAGGTGGAATGAATACTACAGAATGTACATAAGGTGCAGTTGCAGTCTGGCAGTGGGAGCAGTGTGACAGTTCAACTGTTTAGAAGGGAGATGGCGAGGGGAAAGAAACTGTTCCTGTGTCGGGTGGTCCTGGTCTGCAGGCTTCTGTACCGTCTGCCAGAGGGCAGCAGATCAAAAAGTCTGTGTCCAGGGTGTGAGGGGTCTGTGATGATTTTCCCTGCCCGTTTCCTGGTTCTTGAGAGGTACAGATCCTGGATGGAGGGCAGGGGGGCGCCGATGATCCTTTCTGCTGCCCGTACAGTCCGCTGCAGTCTGCACCTGTCCTGTTTAGTGGCTGCACCATACCAGACTGTGATGGAGGAGCACAGGACAGACTCAATGACTGCAGTGTAGAACTGGATCAGCAGCTCCTGTGGAAGACTGTACTTCCCCAGTTGTCTCAGGAAGTACATCCTCTGCTGGGTCTTTTTGAGGATGGAGTTGATGTTGGTCTCCCACTTCAGGTCCTGGGAGATGGTGGTACCCAGCAACTTGAAGATCTCCACAGTCGACACAGGGCTGTCTGATATGATGAGGGGGGGCAGAGTTGAGGGATGTCTCCTGAAGTCCACTGTCATCTCTACAGTTTTAAGAGTGTTCAGCTCCAGATTGTGCTGACTGCACCAGAGTACCAGCCGCTCAACTCATCATAACATTTGTGTTATGTTATAGTATTACTACTAAGTGGAGGAATTTCTGTCATGTTACAGTATATGTGCTGATTACAGTATTTCTGCCAAATATAGTATTTCTGATTAATTATAGTTTTTCTACCAAATCATATTACAGTATTTTTGCTTTTTATACCATTTTTATAGGATTTTTATATTGCTTAATATAGTATTTCTGCTTTTTATAGGATTTGTGCTTAATATAGTATTTCTGCTTTTTATAGGATTTGTGCTTAATACAGTATTTCTGCTAAATGTAGTATTTATGCTTAATCACACTATTACTATATATTTCTGCCAGCTTCCCAGCCAGCCAATCATATCTGAGGTCTGCCGTTTCTTCTCTCGTCATATCTCAGCGACGGATGTACAAAGAGTAATGAAAATCGCAGTCAAAGTACACCAAAGTCCGCTGATTCACCCAGTACAAGAATTATGCTTCTAGTCCACCTAGTTTTGGAGTTACACGACGTTTTGTAACTCCAAAAAACGGCGCTCTTTGCCTCACACCGCGATCTAATTCTGACTGCTCATCACCCTGTTTCCCAAGTGCTCACTGTCTTTCCCAGTGGGGCCGCTGGTAATGACACAGGTCTGCAACCCAAAGGTCGTGGGTTCAACTCCACCTTGGACAACATGTTTTTTGCCCTACAAATTAATACACTATCACAGACCACTAATTCATATTCATCATTTATTACAATTCTCAAAACTTTTTACCAGCTTTTCTAATATGGACCTCACATTCTTCTTAACACTCCATGGCACAAATACTCTTCCCTTTAGGCTCTGTGAATGTGTGTGTATCAATATTTCTCCCATTTTAAAGTATTACTCCTCCATAATTGGATTTCTCTTAAATCAAAGTACTTTTACTACATCTTAGTACTTCTGCTCAATCATAGTATTTCTGCTAAATCATGGTTTTTGTGCCAAGTCATCAGAATCATGTTTATTGGCCAAGTATATGTGCATACAAATACAAGGAATTTGGTTCCGGTAGATGGTGGCTCTCGAGCACAGCAATGTAAATCTCACACACACACACACACACACACATACACACACACACACACACACACACACACACACGTATCTATATATACATTACACATGCATACACATACATACACAAAGCTGTGTAAACCAACTATAAATAACTAATCTAAACGTATATACATAAAATACAGAAATGAAATGAGGTGGAATGAATACTACAGAATGTACATAAGGTGCAGTTGCAGTCTGGCAGTGGGAGCAGTGTGACAGTTCAACTGTTTAGAAGGGAGATGGCGAGGGGAAAGAAACTGTTCCTGTGTCGGGTGGTCCTGGTCTGCAGGCTTCTGTACCGTCTGCCAGAGGGCAGCAGATCAAAAAGTCTGTGTCCAGGGTGTGAGGGGTCTGTGATGATTTTCCCTGCCCGTTTCCTGGTTCTTGAGAGGTACAGATCCTGGATGGAGGGCAGGGGGCGCCGATGATCCTTTCTGCTGCCCGTACAGTCCGCTGCAGTCTGCACCTGTCCTGTTTAGTGGCTGCACCATACCAGACTGTGATGGAGGAGCACAGGACAGACTCAATGACTGCAGTGTAGAACTGGATCAGCAGCTCCTGTGGAAGACTGTACTTCCCCAGTTGTCTCAGGAAGTACATCCTCTGCTGGGTCTTTTTGAGGATGGAGTTGATGTTGGTCTCCCACTTCAGGTCCTGGGAGATGGTGGTACCCAGCAACTTGAAGATCTCCACAGTCGACACAGGGCTGTCTGATATGATGAGGGGGGGCAGAGTTGAGGGATGTCTCCTGAAGTCCACTGTCATCTCTACAGTTTTAAGAGTGTTCAGCTCCAGATTGTGCTGACTGCACCAGAGTACCAGCCGCTCAACTCATCATAACATTTGTGTTATGTTATAGTATTACTACTAAGTGGAGGAATTTCTGTCATGTTACAGTATATGTGCTGATTACAGTATTTCTGCCAAATATAGTATTTCTGATTAATTATAGTTTTTCTACCAAATCATATTACAGTATTTTTGCTTTTTATACCATTTTTATAGGATTTTTATATTGCTTAATATAGTATTTCTGCTTTTTATAGGATTTGTGCTTAATACAGTATTTCTGCTAAATGTAGTATTTATGCTTAATCACACTATTACTATATATTTCTGCCAGCTTCCCAGCCAGCCAATCATATCTGAGGTCTGCCGTTTCTTCTCTCGTCATATCTCAGCGACGGATGTACAAAGAGTAATGAAAATCACAGTCAAAGTACACCAAAGTCCGCTGATTCACCCAGTACAAGAATTATGCTTCTAGTCCACCTAGTTTTGGAGTTACACGACGTTTTGTAACTCCAAAAAACAGCGCTCTTTGCCTCTCACCGCGATCTAATTCTGACTGCTCATCACCCCGTTTCCCAAGAGCTCACTGTCTTTCCCAGTGGGGCAGCTGGTAAGCAAATTATAGCCATTTGTTTGAGAGGAGTCCTCACTATGAAAAATAGACTGCACAAATCCTGTCTCTGTGCTGCGTGTGTAAAAACAGGTGCACCTGTTTTGGCGGGAAAAAGTACATAGCCTTTCTGATTGGTGGATTCAAATTAAGCAGCTCCAGGCTTTTTGACCCACCTAGAAACATACAGGAAACACTGTATGTACAGCCCCTGTTTGTTCACTTGCTTCTGCTGCTGCTGTGTGTGTGTGTGTGTGTGTGTGTGTGTGTGTGTGTGTGTGTGTGTGTGTGACAGAGAGAGAGAGAGAGCCTTTTTATGGGTGTATCTTATTGTGTGATTTAAAATCAATATATTTACAGTGGTTGATTGAATTGGATCCTGTGTGTGTCTCTGTGCATGTTTGTTTCCATATATGGGGGCGATCGTGGCTCAAAAGTTGGGAGTTCGCCTTGTAATCGGAAGGTTACCGGTTCGAGGCCCGGCTCGGACAGTCTCGGTCGTTGTGTCTTTGGACAAGACACTTCACTCGTTGTCTACTGGTGGTGGTCAGAGGGCCCGGTGGCGCCAGTGTCCAGCAGCCTCGCCTCTGTCAGTGCGCCCCAGGGTGGCTGTGGCTACAACGTAGCTTGCCATCACCAGTGTGTGAATGGGTGAATGACTGGATATGTAAAGAGCTTTGGGGTCCTTAGGGACCATAAAAGCGCTATATAAATACAGGCCATTTACCATGTCCATATTTGTAATTGTGCAAGTTATTACTATTATGCTAATTTACAGTATTTCTGCTACTTTTCGGTGTTTGTGCTAAATACAGTATTTCTACTAAATCTTAGTATTATTGCTTAATCATATTATTTGAGCAAAATCATAGTATTTGAGCATATTCTTTCTATTTGTGCCATAGCATAATATATTTGCTGAATTACAGCATTTCTGCTATGTTGTAGTATTTGTCCTAAATCACAGTATTTGTGCAATGTTTAGGTATTTTTGTTTAAATAAAGTATCTATGTAATCTTGTACCATGTTTGCTAAAATCCTGTATTTCTGAAAAGTTATCTTGTTTCTGCTAAGTTACAATATTTATTCTAATTTCTGCTGCTAAGTTCTGCTATGTTATTGTATTTCTGCCAAGTATTATGTTTTCTTTACGTTATTGCAGTTCTGCTAAGTAATTACATTTTTGCTAAGTTCTTATGCTTCTGCAAAGTTATTACAATTTTTTGCAAAGGTTTTACAACTTCTGCAACTTTTCAGCTTTTTCAGCTAGTTTCAGCTGACAGCTTCAGCTTTACAGCATCCACACTGCATTTTCGCAGGAAATGCAAATTTTTCTAGTTGTGTGGATGCTTTAGGCATCCACACTATTGAGTTCCTGTTTCTCTTTATTGTGTGGATGCTTTAGGCATCCACACTATTGAGTTCCTGTTTCTCTTTATTGTGTGGATGCTTTAGGCATCCACACTATTGTTTTCCTGTTTCTCTTTAAACTTTATTCTTTTTCAAGTTGCTTCCGTACGTTTTTCGGCGTTTAACTACTTTCACAATTTTTGTGCTATTTTCACCGTTCAAATTTCACAATATTCTGCTATTTCTGCTAATTCCAGCTATATCTTTTGGTATTTTATACTGTTATACTTTTTAAAATATTACATTTTTTTCCTTTAATTTGTCCCATTGAAATGAATGGGAAACTTCCACAATTCTGCTAAAACTTGCTTGTTTTTGAAACTTAACTACTTTCTCATACTTTCGCCTAGAACAACCATTCAAATTTTAAAATGTTCACAAATTATTGGGCTATTCATGAATGATTCAGCTTTTTCATATCTGTTACCGTTTTCATCTTATCCCTCTTTAAGTTTTGAGTTTCATTTTTTTGATTTTTCACAAAATACATGCGTTGTTATGGTTGCTATGCACCTGGCTTTCAGTGGGCCACTGTAGGTTTTGCAGTCTTCTCTTTATGTCCGAACAACTTCGTGCTACTCGCTCAATTTTCACTCAACTTCCACAAATTATACATCAAAACGTAGGTATTTTTGCTGGCTTTCAGAAAATGTCACTATCATTGTTGTGGGATTTATAGAATTTTGGCAAATCTCCTCAGACCAACACAAAGTCGGAAAACTCTCCATAGAAAGTCAATGGAGAGTTTGTTCAAAATCACCGCTTGATTTCTGTAATGAGAGGCATATTCGAATCGTCATGGCGCCAGTGTTCACGGCAAGCCGTCTACTCCGCTGTTGTTTGTTGTTTGTCGTCCTTCTCTCTATGTGCTGCCCTGATGTCTCCACGTTACTTGCCTACGATCGCCAAACTCTTTTGAATCTCCGGCCTTTGGACTACCAGACACAAGATTTTAAATGGAGATCTGAAAATCCTCCTCCGCTTTCGAAGGACTTTCCTGATTACCTCCGCCACTTACCATCTACCTTCTTTCAAAGGAGACGTTCACGGAGACGGGGTAAACGTGGCGGCATCCGTGTTCGTATCAAGGCCTTTTTAAAGTCCTATGTTGCGACAAATGATCGCTACTCCATAAACATCTTGTCATCTATTCCTGCCCTCCGGGACCATGCTAACCTCAGACTATTCTGTCACCGCTGGATTCGCCCCGTTGGACCTTATGGTTACCTGGACCTCCCAGCTGATCTTCCACCCGGTAGGTGCTGGGTGCGGTCCTCCAGAGGAGGTGCGAATCTCGGCAACCTTCGCCTGCTGCGGCGTTCTTCTACCAGTGACAGTGTGACCACTCTCCGTATGGCCTTGCTAAACACAAGGTCACTGGCGAATAAGACTTTTATTTTAAATGATCTTATTCTATCGTCGGGACTGGATTTTTTATTCCTGACGGAAACCTGGCTTCGCCCCGGCGAACTTTTTCCCTTCTCGGAGCTGCTCCCACCTGACTATGCCTTTATTAGCTCACCCCGGACCACTGGAAGAGGTGGAGGGCTAGCTTCAGTTTTTAAAGACAAACTTCGATATCGGCAGCTGCCACCTGTTCTGTACCCCAGTTTCGAGGTGCAGTTATTGGAATTGAACGGTGTCCCCTCCATCCTCTGCGCTGTGGTGTATCGCCCCCCGAAACATATCAAGGATTTTCTTCCAGAATTTGCTGATCTACTGGGGAGCCTTGTGCTACGTTATGACCGTATACTACTTGTTGGTGACTTCAACATTCATGTTTGCTGTGAGGACAATTCGCTAGCCAAGGATTTCCTCGCTCTTATTAGCACCCTCAATTTCACACAGTGGGTAAGTGAACCAACTCACACTAAAGGTCATATACTTGATTTGGTACTTTCTTACGGTTTGGATATTTGCATCACGGACATAAAGGACTCTGGGATTTCTGATCACTTCCCGGTTTTGTTTAATACTGTAGTGAGCGATGTGGATTTGAACAGTGATGGTCCTGTGCGGCAAACGCGCACGATTAACTCTGAGTCAGTCGCCCACTTCATTGATGCTTTCCTTGACTCTCCCCTCTCTGATGCTAACTGTAATGGGGTTTTATCAGCTGATGGGCTTGCTAACCTCTTTTATACTACATGCGCTGACATTCTTAACTCTGTGGCACCTCCGAGGATTAAACGTGCCAAATCCTCACAACCCTGGCTAAATGATACTACTCGCGCCCTTAGGCGCGAATGTCGTCGTGCTGAAAGAAAATGGAGGAAAGACAAACTCCACGTCTCTCTGGACATCCTCCATAATTGTTTATCTAAGTATCAAAAGTCTGTTAAAGCTGCCAAATCTGCCTTTTTGTCTAGTATTATTATGACTAATAGCCACAATCCCCGAGCCCTTTTTAATACTTTTAACTCTGTGATAAACCCTTGCACTGTCACTTTTAGGGATGCCTCCCCTGCTCTTTGTGATAAATTCTTAAAGTATTTCTCTGATAAAATCTCAGCTCTAAGGGCTTCTCATCCATCTCATTTTTCATCAGTATTAGACCCAGTTCCAGCCGCTGAATGCTTGACTGTCTTTCAACAGTTTCAGCCAGTGTCTTATTCTGCTTTAAAAGATATAATTGATCATCTCAAAATCTCTGGTTCCCCGCACGATATTCTTCCTTCTCGTTTCTTTAAGGAAGCTTTATATATTATTGGTCCTTGTATTTTATCTCTGCTGAATGCATCATTGTCATCAGGTTGTGTACCGTCTGTCTTTAAGCATGCTGTTGTGCAACCTATTATGAAAAAGAAAAATCTTGACCCTAATTGTCTTGCTAACTACAGGCCGATCTCCAAACTCCCTTTTATTTCCAAAATATTGGAAAAGGTCGTTCTAAAACAACTTCAGGCATTTTTAGATGCAAATGGTATAAATGAAAAGTTTCAGTCCGGGTTTAAACCTCGCCACAGCACAGAGACAGCCTTACTTAGAGTTTTTAATGATCTTCTCTTAACTGTTGACTCTGGTTATTCCGTGGTTTTAGTTTTACTTGACTTGACTGCTGCTTTTGATATGGTTAACCACAACATTCTTCTATCAAGATTGGAACATGTTGTTGGTCTCAAAGGTACGGTTTTATCTTGGTTTAAATCCTACCTCTCAGAGAGGTCATTCTCTGTTGCTATGGGGCAACACTCCTCGGCTTCTGCCCCTATTCATTGTGGTGTGCCTCAAGGGTCCGTGCTCGGTCCTGCTCTTTTTTCTTTGTACATGTTGCCGTTGGGATTAATTTTTAGAAAATACAACATCTCCTTTCACTGTTATGCCGATGATATCCAGATTTATTCACCTTTGAAATCCGATGTGTCTGCTTCTTTGCAACCTCTGTTCAACTGTTTGCATGAAGTAAAAATTTGGTTATCACATAATTTTCTTACATTAAACGAGAATAAGACCGAAATCATAGTCTTTGGTAGTCACACCCCGCTAGACCAGTTGACTGATGCCCTAGGCCCTCTCGCTAGCCATCTCTCGCCCACTGTAAGAAACCTCGGAGTATTCCTGGATGGCTCTTTTAAACTTGAGAAACAGGTCTCCACTGTGGTGAAAAACAGCTTTTACCAGTTGCGTCAGATTTCCAAAGCAAAGTCGT
Source organism: Oreochromis niloticus (assembly GCF_001858045.2). Taxonomy (NCBI): domain Eukaryota; kingdom Metazoa; phylum Chordata; class Actinopteri; order Cichliformes; family Cichlidae; genus Oreochromis; species Oreochromis niloticus. Next base: position 662 of record NW_020327457.1, on the reverse strand, counting down.
TCCTTCCTTTAAAGGAACTTGAAAAGCTTGTTCACGCATTTATCACATCCAGATTGGACTACTGTAACTCCCTCTACTCGGGCCTCCAACACTCTCTCTTTATCGGCTTCAGTTAATTCAAAATGCAGCTGCGCGTCTTTTAACAGGTACAAGAATCCATGAACACATAACTCCTATTTTAGCCAAACTACATTGGCTCCCTGTTAAATATCGCATAGATTTTAAAATTCTTTTGTTCACTTTTCAAATTCTGAATAATTTAGCGCCCACCTATCTCTCTGACCTACTTCACCTATATAATCCCAACAGAGCGCTTAGATCATCCAATCACTTGCTCCTTGCACAACCTAGGTCTCGAATGAAGTCGAGAGGAGACCGGGCCTTTGCGATCATGGCACCTAGACTCTGGAATAACCTCCCTGTACATATTCGTATGGCCGAGTCTATCCAGTCTTTTAGATCTCGTCTTAAAACTTATCTGTTTACTTTGGCCTTTGATTCTAACTAGTTGGCTGATTTTAGCTTATTGTGTTGTTACCTATTGTTTGTTGTCCTATTTATTGTTTGTTTTAATTGTCTTGTGTTTTGACTGACTGTGAAGCACTATGGTCAACACTGTTGTTTTAATATGTGCTATATAAATAAACTTTGATTTGATTTGA
>NW_020327456.1:0-21346 GCF_001858045.2 Oreochromis niloticus | reverse complement strand
TTGATTAACTGACCAGTGACTGCAGTAATGCTGACTCCACTGCTTCTGACGTTCTCAAACACAGAGTAGAGAGTGAATGTGTATCGAGTTCCAGCAGTGAGAGATGAGACTGTTTGATTCACTGGTCCATTTCCAGCTGGCTGCACTGATGCTTGTCTCTGTACCATTAAAACTGGAGAACAAAGCTGACATTGTTGTTGACTTTATTCCACTGCAGAGTGATGCTGGTTTCATTTTGTCCTGATGATATGAGGTTTTGTGCATTTGAAGGAGCTAAATGGAAAAATGAGAAAAATAAAGTAAGTTTCAAAAATTCTTCAAAATGATTTCTCACTAGTTAAAAACAGTAAAAAATTTATACTCTTGAATTATTATCAGTAGTTTGTGAAAACATTGTATTGCAGTTTAAATCAATTGATTAACTGACCAGTGACTGCAGTAATGCTGACTCCACTGCTTCTGACGTTCTCAAACACAGAGTAGAGAGTGAATGTGTATCGAGTTCCAGCAGTGAGAGATGAGACTGTTTGATTCACTGTTCCATTTCCAGCTGGTGCACTGATGCTTGTCTCTGTACCATTAAACTGGAGAACAAAGCTGACATTGTGTTGACTTTTATTCCACTGCAGAGTGATGCTGGTTTCATTTTGTCCTGATGATATGAGGTTTTGTGCATTTGAAGGAGCTAAATGGAAAAATGAGAAAAATAAAGTAAGTTTCAAAAATTCTTCAAAATTGATTTCTCACTAGTTAAAAACATTAAAAAACTATACTCTTGAATTATTCTCAGTAGTTTGTGAAAACATTGTATTGCAGTTTAAATCAATTGATTAACTGACCAGTGACTGCAGTAATGCTGACTCCACTGCTTCTGACGTTCTCAAACACAGAGTAGAGAGTGAATGTGTATCGAGTTCCAGCAGTGAGAGATGAGACTGTTTGATTCACTGGTCCATTTCCAGCTGGTGCACTGATGTTCGTCTCTGTACCATTAAACTGGAGAACAAAGCTGACATTGTTGTTGACTTTATTCCACTGCAGAGTGATGCTGGTTTCATTTGTCCTGATGATATGAGGTTTTGTGCATTTGAAGGAGCTAAATGGAAAAATGAGAAAAATAAAGTAAGTTTCAAAAATTCTTCAAAAAAATTTCTCACTAGTTAAAAACAGTAAAAAATTTATACTCTTGAATTATTATCAGTAGTTTGTGAAAACATTGTATTGCAGTTTAAATCAATTGATTAACTGACCAGTGACTGCAGTAATGCTGACTCCACTGCTTCTGACGTTCTCAAACACAGAGTAGAGAGTGAATGTGTATCGAGTTCCAGCAGTGAGAGATGAGACTGTTTGATTCACTGTTCCATTTCCAGCTGGTGCACTGATGCTTGTCTCTGTACCATTAAACTGGAGAACAAAGCTGACATTGTTGTTGACTTTATTCCACTGCAGAGTGATGCTGGTTTCATTTTGTCCTGATGATATGAGGTTTTGTGCATTTGAAGGAGCTAAATGGAAAAATGAGAAAAATAAAGTAAGTTTCAAAAATTCTTCAAAAAAATTTCTCACTAGTTAAAAACAGTAAAAAATTATACTCTTGAATTATTCTCAGTAGTTTGTGAAAACATTGTATTGCAGTTTAAATCAATTGATTAACTGACCAGTGACTGCAGTAATGCTGACTCCACTGCTTCTGACGTTCTCAAACACAGAGTAGAGAGTGAATGTGTATCGAGTTCCAGCAGTGAGAGATGAGACTGTTTGATTCACTGTTCCATTTCCAGCTGGTGCACTGATGTTTGTCTCTGTACCATTAAACTGGAGAACAAAGCTGACATTGTTGTTGACTTTATTCCACTGCAGAGTGATGCTGGTTTCATTTTGTCCTGATGATATGAGGTTTTGTGCATTTGAAGGAGCTAAATGGAAAAATGAGAAAATAAAGTAAGTTTCAAAAATTCTTCAAAAAATTTCTCACTAGTTAAAAACAGTAAAAAATTATACTCTTGAATTATTCTCAGTAGTTTGTGAAAACATTGTATTGCAGTTTAAATCAATTGATTAACTGACCAGTGACTGCAGTAATGCTGACTCCACTGCTTCTGACGTTCTCAAACACAGAGTAGAGAGTGAATGTGTATCGAGTTCCAGCAGTGAGAGATGAGACTGTTTGATTCACTGGTCCATTTCCAGCTGGTGCACTGATGCTTGTCTCTGTACCATTAAACTGGAGAACAAAGCTGACATTGTTGTTGACTTTATTCCACTGCAGAGTGATGCTGGTTTCATTTTGTCCTGATGATATGAGGTTTTGTGCATTTGAAGGAGCTAAATGGAAAAATGAGAAAATAAAGTAAGTTTCAAAATTCTTCAAAATTGATTTCTCACTAGTTAAAAACAGTAAAAATTTATACTCTTGAATTATTATCAATTGATTGTAGTTTGTGAAAACATTGTATTGCAGTTTAAATCAATTGATTAACTGACCAGTGACTGCAGTAATGCTGACTCCACTGCTTCTGACGTTCTCAAACACAGAGTAGAGAGTGAATGTGTATCGAGTTCCAGCAGTGAGAGATGAGACTGTTTGATTCACTGTTCCATTTCCAGCTGGTGCACTGATGCTTGTCTCTGTACCATTAAACTGGAGAACAAAGCTGACATTGTTGTTGACTTTATTCCACTGCAGAGTGATGCTGGTTTCATTTTGTCCTGATGATATGAGGTTTTGTGCATTTGAAGGAGCTAAATGGAAAAATGAGAAAAATAAAGTAAGTTTCAAAAATTCTTCAAAAAAATTTCTCACTAGTTAAAAACAGTAAAAAATTATACTCTTGAATTATTCTCAGTAGTTTGTGAAAACATTGTATTGCAGTTTAAATCAATTGATTAACTGACCAGTGACTGCAGTAATGCTGACTCCACTGCTTCTGACGTTCTCAAACACAGAGTAGAGAGTGAATGTGTATCGAGTTCCAGCAGTGAGAGATGAGACTGTTTGATTCACTGGTCCATTTCCAGCTGGTGCACTGATGTTTGTCTCTGTACCATTAAACTGGAGAACAAAGCTGACATTGTTGTTGACTTTATTCCACTGCAGAGTGATGCTGGTTTCATTTTGTCCTGATGATATGAGGTTTTGTGCATTTGAAGGAGCTAAATGGAAAAATGAGAAAATAAAGTAAGTTCAAAAATTCTTCAAAATTGATTTCTCACTAGTTAAAAACAGTAAAAATTTATACTCTTGAATTATTATCAGTAGTTTGTGAAAACGTTGTATTGGAGTTTAAATCAATTGATTAACTGACCAGTGACTGCAGTAATGCTGACTCCACTGCTTCTGACGTTTCAAACACAGAGTAGAGAGTGAATGTGTATCGAGTTCCAGCAGTGAGAGATGAGACTGTTTGATTCACTGTTCCATTTCCAGCTGGTGCACTGATGCTTGTCTCTGTACCATTAAACTGGAGAACAAAGCTGACATTGTTGTTGACTTTATTCCACTGCAGAGTGATGCTGGTTTCATTTTGTCCTGATGATATAAGGTTTTGTGCATTTGAAGGAGCTAAATGGAAAAATGAGAAAAATAAAGTAAGTTTCAAAAATTCTTCAAAATTGATTTCTCACTAGTTAAAAACAGTAAAAATTATACTCTTGAATTATTATCAGTAGTTTGTGAAAACGTTGTATTGCAGTTTAAATCAATTGATTAACTGACCAGTGACTGCAGTAATGCTGACTCCACTGCTTCTGACGTTCTCAAACACAGAGTAGAGAGTGAATGTGTATCGAGTTCCAGCAGTGAGAGATGAGACTGTTTGATTCACTGTTCCATTTCCAGCTGGTGCACTGATGCTTGTCTCTGTACCATTAAACTGGAGAACAAAGCTGACATTGTTGTTGACTTTATTCCACTGCAGAGTGATGCTGGTTTCATTTTGTCCTGATGATATGAGGTTTTGTGCATTTGAAGGAGCTAAATGGAAAAATGAGAAAATAAAGTAAGTTTCAAAAATTCTTCAAAATTGATTTCTCACTAGTTAAAAACAGTAAAAAATTATACTCTTGAATTATTCTCAGTAGTTTGTGAAAACATTGTATTGCAGTTTAAATCAATTGATTAACTGACCAGTGACTGCAGTAATGCTGACTCCACTGCTTCTGACGTTCTCAAACACAGAGTAGAGAGTGAATGTGTATCGAGTTCCAGCAGTGAGAGATGAGACTGTTTGATTCACTGTTCCATTTCCAGCTGGTGCACTGATGCTTGTCTCTGTACCATTAAACTGGAGAACAAAGCTGACATTGTTGTTGACTTTATTCCACTGCAGAGTGATGCTGGTTTCATTTTGTCCTGATGATATGAGGTTTTGTGCATTTGAAGGAGCTAAATGGAAAAATGAGAAAAATAAAGTAAGTTTCAAAAATTCTTCAAAACTGATTTCTCACTAGTTAAAAACAGTAAAAAATTATACTCTTGAATTATTCTCAGTAGTTTGTGAAAACATTGTATTGCAGTTTAAATCAATTGATTAACTGACCAGTGACTGCAGTAATGCTGACTCCACTGCTTCTGACGTTCTCAAACACAGAGTAGAGAGTGAATGTGTATCGACTTCAGCAGTGAGAGATGAGACTGTTTGATTCACTGGTCCATTTCAGCTGGTGCACTGATGTTTGTCTCTGTACCATTAAACTGGAGAACAAAGCTGACATTGTTGTTGACTTTATTCCACTGCAGAGTGATGCTGGTTTCATTTTGTCCTGATGATATGAGGTTTTGTGCATTTGAAGGAGCTAAATGGAAAAATGAGAAAATAAAGTAAGTTTCAAAAATTCTTCAAAATGATTTCTCACTAGTTAAAAACAGTAAAAAATTATACTCTTGAATTATTCTCAGTAGTTTGTGAAAACATTGTATTGCAGTTTAAATCAATTGATTAACTGACCAGTGACTGCAGTAATGCTGACTCCACTGCTTCTGACGTTCTCAAACACAGAGTAGAGAGTGAATGTGTATTGAGTTCCAGCAGTGAGAGATGAGACTGTTTGATTCACTGGTCCATTTCCAGCTGGTGCACTGATGCTTGTCTCTGTACCATTAAACTGGAGAACAAAGCTGACATTGTTGTTGACTTTATTCCACTGCAGAGTGATGCTGGTTTCATTTTGTCCTGATGATATGAGGTTTTGTGCATTTGAAGGAGCTAAATGGAAAAATGAGAAAATAAGGTAAGTTTCAAAAATTCTTCAAAATTGATTTCCCACTAGTTAAAAACAGTAAAAAAGTATATTCTTGAATTATTCTCAGTAGTTTGTGAAAACATTGTATTGCAGTTTAAATCAATTGATTAACTGACCAGTGACTGCAGTAATGCTGACTCCAGTGCTTCTGACGTTCTCAAACACAGAGTAGAGAGTGAATGTGTATCGAGTTCCAGCAGTGAGAGATGAGACTGTTTGATTCACTGGTCCATTTCCAGCTGGTGCACTGATGCTTGTCTCTGTACCATTAAACTGGAGAACAAAGCTGACATTGTTGTTGACTTTATTCCACTGCAGAGTGATGCTGGTTTCATTTTGTCCTGATGATATGAGTTTTGTGCATTTGAAGGAGCTAAATGGAAAAATGAGAAAAATAAAGTAAGTATCAAAAATTCTTCAAAATTGATTTCTCACTAGTTAAAAACAGTAAAAAATTTATACTCTTGAATTATTCTCAGTAGTTTGTGAAAACATTGTATTGCAGTTTAAATCAATTGATTAACTGACCAGTGACTGCAGTAATGCTGACTCCACTGCTTCTGACGTTCTCAAACACAGAGTAGAGAGTGAATGTGTATCGAGTTCCAGCAGTGAGAGATGAGACTGTTTGATTCACTGGTCCATTTCCAGCTGGTGCACTGATGTTGTCTCTGTACCATTAAACTGGAGAACAAAGCTGACATTGTTGTTGACTTTATTCCACTGCAGAGTGATGCTGGTTTCATTTTGTCCTGATGATATGAGGTTTTGTGCATTTGAAGGAGCTAAATGGAAAAATGAGAAAATAAAGTAAGTTTCAAAAATTCTTCAAAATTGATTTCTCACTAGTTAAAAACAGTAAAAAATTTATACTCTTGAATTATTATCAGTAGTTTGTGAAAACGTTGTATTGCAGTTTAAATCAATTGATTAACTGACCAGTGACTGCAGTAATGCTGACTCCACTGCTTCTGACGTTCTCAAACACAGAGTAGAGAGTGAATGTGTATCGAGTTCCAGCAGTGAGAGATGAGACTGTTTGATTCACTGGTCCATTTCCAGCTGGTGCACTGATGCTTGTCTCTGTACCATTAAACTGGAGAACAAAGCTGACATTGTTGTTGACTTTATTCCACTGCAGAGTGATGCTGGTTTCATTTTGTCCTGATGATATGAGGTTTTGTGCATTTGAAGGAGCTAAATGGAAAAATGAGAAAAATAAAGTAAGTTTCAAAAATTCTTCAAAATTGATTTCTCACTAGTTAAAAACAGTAAAAAATTTATACTCTTGAATTATTCTCAGTAGTTTGTGAAAACATTGTATTGCAGTTTAAATCAATTGATTAACTGACCAGTGACTGCAGTAATGCTGACTCCACTGCTTCTGACGTTCTCAAACACAGAGTAGAGAGTGAATGTGTATCGAGTTCCAGCAGTGAGAGATGAGACTGTTTGATTCACTGTTCCATTTCCAGCTGGTGCACTGATGCTTGTCTCTGTACCATTAAACTGGAGAACAAAGCTGACATTGTTGTTGACTTTATTCCACTGCAGAGTGATGCTGGTTTCATTTTGTCCTGATGATATGAGGTTTTGTGCATTTGAAGGAGCTAAATGGAAAAATGAGAAAAATAAAGTAAGTTTCAAAAATTCTTCAAAATTGATTTCTCACTAGTTAAAAACAGTAAAAAATTATACTCTTGAATTATTCTCAGTAGTTTGTGAAAACATTGTATTGCAGTTTAAATCAATTGATTAACTGACCAGTGACTGCAGTAATGCTGACTCCACTGCTTCTGACGTTCTCAAACACAGAGTAGAGAGTGAATGTGTATCGAGTTCCAGCAGTGAGAGATGAGACTGTTTGATTCACTGGTCCATTTCCAGCTGGTGCACTGATGTTTGTCTCTGTACCATTAAACTGGAGAACAAAGCTGACATTGTTGTTGACTTTATTCCACTGCAGAGTGATGCTGGTTTCATTTTGTCCTGATGATATGAGGTTTTGTGCATTTGAAGGAGCTAAATGGAAAAATGAGAAAATAAAGTAAGTTTCAAAAATTCTTCAAAATGATTTCTCACTAGTTAAAACAGTAAAAAATTATACTCTTGAATTATTCTCAGTAGTTTGTGAAAACATTGTATTGCAGTTTAAATCAATTGATTAACTGACCAGTGACTGCAGTAATGCTGACTCCACTGCTTCTGACGTTCTCAAACACAGAGTAGAGAGTGAATGTGTATTGAGTTCCAGCAGTGAGAGATGAGACTGTTTGATTCACTGGTCCATTTCCAGCTGGTGCACTGATGCTTGTCTCTGTACCATTAAACTGGAGAACAAAGCTGACATTGTTGTTGACTTTATTCCACTGCAGAGTGATGCTGGTTTCATTTTGTCCTGATGATATGAGGTTTTGTGCATTTGAAGGAGCTAAATGGAAAAATGAGAAAATAAAGTAAGATTCAAAAATTCTTCAAAATTGATTTCCCACTAGTTAAAAACAGTAAAAAAGTATATCTTGAATTATTCTCAGTAGTTTGTGAAAACATTGTATTGCAGTTTAAATCAATTGATTAACTGACCAGTGACTGCAGTAATGCTGACTCCACTGCTTCTGACGTTCTCAAACACAGAGTAGAGAGTGAATGTGTATCGATTCCAGCAGTGAGAGATGAGACTGTTTGATTCACTGGTCCATTTCCAGCTGGTGCACTGATGTTTGTCTCCGTACCATTAAACTGGAGAACAAAGCTGACATTGTTGTTGACTTTATTCCACTGCAGAGTGATGCTGGTTTCATTTTGTCCTGATGATATGAGGTTTTGTGCATTTGAAGGAGCTAAATGGAAAAATGAGAAAATAAAGTAAGTTTCAAAAATTCTTCAAAATTGATTTCTCACTAGTTAAAACAGTAAAAAATTATACTCTTGAATTATTCTCAGTAGTTTGTGAAAACATTGTATTGCAGTTTAAATCAATTGATTAACTGACCAGTGACTGCAGTAATGCTGACTCCACTGCTTCTGACGTTCTCAAACACAGAGTAGAGAGTGAATGTGTATTGAGTTCCAGCAGTGAGAGATGAGACTGTTTGATTCACTGGTCCATTTCCAGCTGGTGCACTGATGCTTGTCTCTGTACCATTAAACTGGAGAACAAAGCTGACATTGTTGTTGACTTTATTCCACTGCAGAGTGATGCTGGTTTCATTTTGTCCTGATGATATGAGGTTTTGTGCATTTGAAGGAGCTAAATGGAAAAATGAGAAAATAAAGTAACTGTCAAAAATTCTTCAAAATTGATTTCTCACTAGTTAAAAACAGTAAAAATGTATACTCTTGAATTAATCTCAGTAGTTTGTGAAAACATTGTATTGCAGTTTAAATCAATTGATTAACTGACCAGTGACTGCAGTAATGCTGACTCCACTGCTTCTGACGTTCTCAAACACAGAGTAGAGAGTGAATGTGTATCGAGTTCCAGCAGTGAGAGATGAGACTGTTTGATTCACTGGTCCATTTCCAGCTGGGCACTGATGCTTGTCTCTGTACCATTAAACTGGAGAACAAAGCTGACATTGTTGTTGACTTTATTCCACTGCAGAGTGATGCTGGTTTCATTTTGTCCTGATGATATGAGGTTTTGTGCATTTGAAGGAGCTAAATGGAAAATGAGAAAATAAAGTAAGTTTCAAAAATTCTTCAAATTGATTTCTCACTAGTTAAAAACAGTAAAAAATTATACTCTTGAATTATTCTCAGTAGTTTGTGAAAACATTGTATTGCAGTTTAAATCAATTGATTAACTGACCAGTGACTGCAGTAATGCTGACTCCACTGCTTCTGACGTTCTCAAACACAGAGTAGAGAGTGAATGTGTATTGAGTTCCAGCAGTGAGAGATGAGACTGTTTGATTCACTGGTCCATTTCCAGCTGGGGCACTGATGCTTGTCTCTGTACCATTAAACTGGAGAACAAAGCTGACATTGTTGTTGACTTTATTCCACTGCAGAGTGATGCTGGTTTCATTTTGTCCTGATGATATGAGGTTTTGTGCATTTGAAGGAGCTAAATGGAAAAATGAGAAAAATAAAGTAAGTTTCAAAAATTCTTCAAAATTGATTTCTCACTAGTTAAAAACAGTAAAAAAGTAAACTCTTGAATTATTATCAGTAGTTTGTGAAAACATTGTATTGCAGTTTAAATCAATTGATTAACTGACCAGTGACTGCAGTAATGCTGACTCCACTGCTTCTGACGTTCTCAAACACAGAGTAGAGAGTGAATGTGTATCGAGTTCCAGCAGTGAGAGATGAGACTGTTTGATTCACTGGTCCATTTCCAGCTGGTGCACTGATGCTTGTCTCTGTACCATTAAACTGGAGAACAAAGCTGACATTGTTGTTGACTTTATTCCACTGCAGAGTGATGCTGGTTTCATTTTGTCCTGATGATATGAGGTTTTGTGCATTTGAAGGAGCTAAATGGAAAAATGAGAAAATAAAGTAAGTTTCAAAAATTCTTCAAAATTGATTTCTCACTAGTTACAAACAGTAAAAAATTATACTCTTGAATTATTCTCAGTAGTTTGTGAAAACATTGTATTGCAGTTTAAATCAATTGATTAACTGACCAGTGACTGCAGTAATGCTGACTCCACTGCTTCTGACGTTCTCAAACACAGAGTAGAGAGTGAATGTGTATTGAGTTCCAGCAGTGAGAGATGAGACTGTTTGATTCACTGGTCCATTTCCAGCTGGGCACTGATGCTTGTCTCTGTACCATTAAACTGGAGAACAAAGCTGACATTGTTGTTGACTTTATTCCACTGCAGAGTGATGCTGGTTTCATTTTGTCCTGATGATATGAGGTTTTGTGCATTTGAAGGAGCTAAATGGAAAAATGAGAAAATAAAGTAAGTTTCAAAAATTCTTCAAAATTGATTTCTCACTAGTTAAAAACAGTAAAAAATTATACTCTTGAATTATTCTCAGTAGTTTGTGAAAACATTGTATTGCAGTTTAAATCAATTGATTAACTGACCAGTGACTGCAGTAATGCTGACTCCACTGCTTCTGACGTTCTCAAACACAGAGTAGAGAGTGAATGTGTATCGAGTTCCAGCAGTGAGAGATGAGACTGTTTGATTCACTGGTCCATTTCCAGCTGGTGCACTGATGCTTGTCTCTGTACCATTAAACTGGAGAACAAAGCTGACATTGTTGTTGACTTTATTCCACTGCAGAGTGATGCTGGTTTCATTTTGTCCTGATGATATGAGGTTTTGTGCATTTGAAGGAGCTAAATGGAAAAATGAGAAAATAAAGTAAGTTTCAAAAATTCTTCAAAATTGATTTCTCACTAGTTAAAACAGTAAAAATTATACTCTTGAATTATTCTCAGTAGTTTGTGAAAACATTGTATTGCAGTTTAAATCAATTGATTAACTGACCAGTGACTGCAGTAATGCTGACTCCACTGCTTCTGACGTTCTCAAACACAGAGTAGAGAGTGAATGTGTATTGAGTTCCAGCAGTGAGAGATGAGACTGTTTGATTCACTGGTCCATTTCCAGCTGGGCACTGATGCTTGTCTCTGTACCATTAAACTGGAGAACAAAGCTGACATTGTTGTTGACTTTATTCCACTGCAGAGTGATGCTGGTTTCATTTTGTCCTGATGATATGAGGTTTTGTGCATTTGAAGGAGCTAAATGGAAAAATGAGAAAATAAAGTAAGTTTCAAAAATTCTTCAAAATTGATTTCTCACTAGTTAAAACAGTAAAAAATTATACTCTTGAATTATTCTCAGTAGTTTGTGAAAACATTGTATTGCAGTTTAAATCAATTGATTAACTGACCAGTGACTGCAGTAATGCTGACTCCACTGCTTCTGACGTTCTCAAACACAGAGTAGAGAGTGAATGTGTATCGAGTTCCAGCAGTGAGAGATGAGACTGTTTGATTCACTGGTCCATTTCCAGCTGGTGCACTGATGCTTGTCTCTGTACCATTAAACTGGAGAACAAAGCTGACATTGTTGTTGACTTTATTCCACTGCAGAGTGATGCTGGTTTCATTTTGTCCTGATGATATGAGGTTTTGTGCATTTGAAGGAGCTAAATGGAAAAATGAGAAAAATAAAGTAAGTTTCAAAAATTCTTCAAAATTGATTTCTCACTAGTTAAAAACAGTAAAAAGTAAACTCTTGAATTATTTCAGTAGTTTGTGAAAACATTGTATTGCAGTTTAAATCAATTGATTAACTGACCAGTGACTGCAGTAATGCTGACTCCACTGCTTCTGACGTTCTCAAACACAGAGTAGAGAGTGAATGTGTATCGAGTTCCAGCAGTGAGAGATGAGACTGTTTGATTCACTGGTCCATTTCCAGCTGGTGCACTGATGCTTGTCTCTGTACCATTAAACTGGAGAACAAAGCTGACATTGTTGTTGACTTTATTCCACTGCAGAGTGATGCTGGTTTCATTTTGTCCTGATGATATGAGGTTTTGTGCATTTGAAGGAGCTAAATGGAAAAATGAGAAAAATAAAGTAAGTTTCAAAAATTCTTCAAAATTGATTTCTCACTAGTTAAAAACAGTAAAAAAGTAAACTCTTGAATTATTATCAGTAGTTTGTGAAAACATTGTATTGCAGTTTAAATCAATTGATTAACTGACCAGTGACTGCAGTAATGCTGACTCCACTGCTTCTGACGTTCTCAAACACAGAGTAGAGAGTGAATGTGTATCGAGTTCCAGCAGTGAGAGATGAGACTGTTTGATTCACTGGTCCATTTCCAGCTGGTGCACTGATGCTTGTCTCTGTACCATTAAACTGGAGAACAAAGCTGACATTGTTGTTGACTTTATTCCACTGCAGAGTGATGCTGGTTTCATTTTGTCCTGATGATATGAGGTTTTGTGCATTTGAAGGAGCTAAATGGAAAAATGAGAAAAATAAAGTAAGTTTCAAAAATTCTTCAAAATTGATTTCTCACTAGTTAAAAACAGTAAAAAATAACTCTTGAATTATTATCAGTAGTTTGTGAAAACATTGTATTGCAGTTTAAATCAATTGATTAACTGACCAGTGACTGCAGTAATGCTGACTCCACTGCTTCTGACGTTCTCAAACACAGAGTAGAGAGTGAATGTGTATCGAGTTCCAGCAGTGAGAGATGAGACTGTTTGATTCACTGGTCCATTTCCAGCTGGTGCACTGATGCTTGTCTCTGTACCATTAAACTGGAGAACAAAGCTGACATTGTTGTTGACTTTATTCCACTGCAGAGTGATGCTGGTTTCATTTTGTCCTGATGATATGAGGTTTTGTGCATTTGAAGGAGCTAAATGGAAAAATGAGAAAAATAAAGTAAGTTTCAAAAATTCTTCAAAATTGATTTCTCACTAGTTAAAAACAGTAAAAAGTAACTCTTGAATTATTTCAGTAGTTTGTGAAAACATTGTATTGCAGTTTAAATCAATTGATTAACTGACCAGTGACTGCAGTAATGCTGACTCCACTGCTTCTGACGTTCTCAAACACAGAGTAGAGAGTGAATGTGTATCGAGTTCCAGCAGTGAGAGATGAGACTGTTGATTCACTGGTCCATTTCCAGCTGGTGCACTGATGTTTGTCTCTGTACCATTAAACTGGAGAACAAAGCTGACATTGTTGTTGACTTTATTCCACTGCAGAGTGATGCTGGTTTCATTTTGTCCTGATGATATGAGGTTTTGTGCATTTGAAGGAGCTAAATGGAAAAATGAGAAAATAAAGTAAGTTTCAAAAATTCTTCAAAAATGATTTCTCACTAGTTAAAACAGTAAAAATTATACTCTTGAATTATTCTCAGTAGTTTGTGAAAACATTGTATTGCAGTTTAAATCAATTGATTAACTGACCAGTGACTGCAGTAATGCTGACTCCACTGCTTCTGACGTTCTCAAACACAGAGTAGAGAGTGAATGTGTATTGAGTTCCAGCAGTGAGAGATGAGACTGTTTGATTCACTGGTCCATTTCCAGCTGGTGCACTGATGCTTGTCTCTGTACCATTAAACTGGAGAACAAGCTGACATTGTTGTTGACTTTATTCCACTGCAGAGTGATGCTGGTTTCATTTTGTCCTGATGATATGAGGTTTTGTGCATTTGAAGGAGCTAAATGGAAAAATGAGAAAATAAAGTAAGATTCAAAAATTCTTCAAAATTGATTTCCCACTAGTTAAAAACAGTAAAAAAGTATATTCTTGAATTATTCTCAGTAGTTTGTGAAAACATTGTATTGCAGTTTAAATCAATTGATTAACTGACCAGTGACTGCAGTAATGCTGACTCCACTGCTTCTGACGTTCTCAAACACAGAGTAGAGAGTGAATGTGTATCGATTTCCAGCAGTGAGAGATGAGACTGTTTGATTCACTGGTCCATTTCCAGCTGGTGCACTGATGTTTGTCTCCGTACCATTAAACTGGAGAACAAAGCTGACATTGTTGTTGACTTTATTCCACTGCAGAGTGATGCTGGTTTCATTTTGTCCTGATGATATGAGGTTTTGTGCATTTGAAGGAGCTAAATGGAAAAATGAGAAAATAAAGTAAGTTTCAAAAATTCTTCAAAATTGATTTCTCACTAGTTACAAACAGTAAAAAATTATACTCTTGAATTATTCTCAGTAGTTTGTGAAAACATTGTATTGCAGTTTAAATCAATTGATTAACTGACCAGTGACTGCAGTAATGCTGACTCCACTGCTTCTGACGTTCTCAAACACAGAGTAGAGAGTGAATGTGTATTGAGTTCCAGCAGTGAGAGATGAGACTGTTTGATTCACTGGTCCATTTCCAGCTGGTGCACTGATGCTTGTCTCTGTACCATTAAACTGGAGAACAAAGCTGACATTGTTGTTGACTTTATTCCACTGCAGAGTGATGCTGGTTTCATTTTGTCCTGATGATATGAGGTTTTGTGCATTTGAAGGAGCTAAATGGAAAAATGAGAAAATAAAGTAACTGTCAAAAATTCTTCAAAATTGATTTCTCACTAGTTAAAAACAGTAAAAATGTATACTCTTGAATTATTCTCAGTAGTTTGTGAAAACATTGTATTGCAGTTTAAATCAATTGATTAACTGACCAGTGACTGCAGTAATGCTGACTCCACTGCTTCTGACGTTCTCAAACACAGAGTAGAGAGTGAATGTGTATTGAGTTCCAGCAGTGAGAGATGAGACTGTTTGATTCACTGGTCCATTTCCAGCTGGGGCACTGATGCTTGTCTCTGTACCATTAAACTGGAGAACAAAGCTGACATTGTTGTTGACTTTATTCCACTGCAGAGTGATGCTGGTTTCATTTTGTCCTGATGATATGAGGTTTTGTGCATTTGAAGGAGCTAAATGGAAAAATGAGAAAATAAAGTAAGTTTCAAAAATTCTTCAAAATTGATTTCTCACTAGTTAAAAACAGTAAAAAAGTATATTCTTGAATTATTCTCAGTAGTTTGTGAAAACATTGTATTGCAGTTTAAATCAATTGATTAACTGACCAGTGACTGCAGTAATGCTGACTCCACTGCTTCTGACGTTCTCAAACACAGAGTAGAGAGTGAATGTGTATTGAGTTCCAGCAGTGAGAGATGAGACTGTTTGATTCACTGGTCCATTTCCAGCTGGGGCACTGATGCTTGTCTCTGTACCATTAAACTGGAGAACAAAGCTGACATTGTTGTTGACTTTATTCCACTGCAGAGTGATGCTGGTTTCATTTTGTCCTGATGATATGAGGTTTTGTGCATTTGAAGGAGCTAAATGGAAAAATGAGAAAAATAAAGTAAGTTTCAAAAATTCTTCAAAATTGATTTCTCACTAGTTAAAAACAGTAAAAAAGTAAACTCTTGAATTATTATCAGTAGTTTGTGAAAACATTGTATTGCAGTTTAAATCAATTGATTAACTGACCAGTGACTGCAGTAATGCTGACTCCACTGCTTCTGACGTTCTCAAACACAGAGTAGAGAGTGAATGTGTATGAGTTCCAGCAGTGAGAGATGAGACTGTTTGATTCACTGGTCCATTTCCAGCTGGGCACTGATGCTTGTCTCTGTACCATTAAACTGGAGAACAAAGCTGACATTGTTGTTGACTTTATTCCACTGCAGAGTGATGCTGGTTTCATTTTGTCCTGATGATATGAGGTTTTGTGCATTTGAAGGAGCTAAATGGAAAAATGAGAAAATAAAGTAAGTTTCAAAATTCTTCAAAATTGATTTCTCACTAGTTAAAAACAGTAAAAAGTATATTCTTGAATTATTCTCAGTAGTTTGTGAAAACATTGTATTGCAGTTTAATCAATTGATTAACTGACCAGTGACTGCAGTAATGCTGACTCCACTGCTTCTGACGTTCTCAAACACAGAGTAGAGAGTGAATGTGTATTGAGTTCCAGCAGTGAGAGATGAGACTGTTTGATTCACTGGTCCATTTCCAGCTGGGGCACTGATGCTTGTCTCTGTACCATTAAACTGGAGAACAAGCTGACATTGTTGTTGACTTTATTCCACTGCAGAGTGATGCTGGTTTCATTTTGTCCTGATGATATGAGGTTTTGTGCATTTGAAGGAGCTAAATGGAAAAATGAGAAAAATAAGTAAGTTTCAAAAATTCTTCAAAATTGATTTCTCACTAGTTAAAAACAGTAAAAAAGTAAACTCTTGATTATTATCAGTAGTTTGTGAAAACATTGTATTGCAGTTTAAATCAATTGATTAACTGACCAGTGACTGCAGTAATGCTGACTCCACTGCTTCTGACGTTCTCAAACACAGAGTAGAGAGTGAATGTGTATCGAGTTCCAGCAGTGAGAGATGAGATGTTTGATTCACTGGTCCATTTCCAGCTGGTGCACTGATGCTTGTCTCTGTACCATTAAACTGGAGAACAAAGCTGACATTGTTGTTGACTTTATTCCACTGCAGAGTGATGCTGGTTTCATTTTGTCCTGATGATATGAGGTTTTGTGCATTTGAAGGAGCTAAATGGAAAAATGAGAAAAATAAGTAAGTTTCAAAAATTCTTCAAAATTGATTTCTCACTAGTTAAAACAGTAAAAAAGTAAACTCTTGAATTATTATCAGTAGTTTGTGAAAACATTGTATTGCAGTTTAAATCAATTGATTAACTGACCAGTGACTGCAGTAATGCTGACTCCATGCTTCTGACGTTCTCAAACACAGAGTAGAGAGTGAATGTGTATTGAGTTCCAGCAGTGAGAGATGAGACTGTTTGATTCACTGGTCCATTTCCAGCTGGTGCACTGATGCTTGTCTCTGTACCATTAAACTGGAGAACAAAGCTGACATTGTTGTTGACTTTATTCCACTGCAGAGTGATGCTGGTTTCATTTTGTCCTGATGATATGAGGTTTTGTGCATTTGAAGGAGCTAAATGGAAAATGAGAAATAAAGTAAGTTTCAAAAATTCTTCCAAAATTGATTTCTCACTAGTTACAAACAGTAAAAAATTATACTCTTGAATTATTCTCAGTAGTTTGTGAAACATTGTATTGCAGTTTAAATCAATTGATTAACTGACCAGTGACTGCAGTAATGCTGACTCCACTGCTTCTGACGTTCTCAAACACAGAGTAGAGAGTGAATGTGTATCGAGTTCCAGCAGTGAGAGATGAGACTGTTTGATTCACTGGTCCATTTCCAGCTGGTGCACTGATGCTTGTCTCTGTACCATTAAACTGGAGAACAAAGCTGACATTGTTGTTGACTTTATTCCACTGCAGAGTGATGCTGGTTTCATTTTGTCCTGATGATATGAGGTTTTGTGCATTTGAAGGAGCTAAATGGAAAAATGAGAAAATAAAGTAAGTTTCAAAAATTCTTCAAAATTGATTTCTCACTAGTTACAAACAGTAAAAAATTATACTCTTGAATTATTATCAGTAGTTTGTGAAAACATTGTACTGCAGTTTAAATCAATTGATTAACTTACCAGTGACTGCAGTAATGCTGACTCCACTGCTTCTGACGTTCTCAAACACAGAGTAGAGAGTGAATGTGTATTGAGTTCCAGCAGTGAGAGATGAGACTGTTTGATTCACTGGTCCATTTCCAGCTGGTGCACTGATGCTTGTCTCTGTACCATTAAACTGGAGAACAAAGCTGACATTGTTGTTGACTTTATTCCACTGCAGATGATGCTGGTTTCAGTTTGTGCCGTTAGACTGAACGTTACTGTCATGACAGAAATCATAGTAAGTCACCACATTTATTTTGCCCATTAATGATTTCAAAGACAATGCAGTAAAAAGTAAGCAATTCTTTGATGTATTAACTGACATAACCATTTAAGTGAAAATACACTTTTAAATCAGTTTTTAATTTACACTTGTACTTAAGTTCTTCTCGTGTGCATACTCACAGCAGATGATATTCCTCATTAATAATAATTTAAGACGTGGCTACTGCCTGTGTTGTTATATAATCTTTATAATAAAACCTGTATCCTGTATTTTCACTATATTTAGCTGGGATCTTGGCTTCGCATAAACAAAAGTAACAACAATAAGTACATTTTTAAAATGTTTTATGCAAACTGAACATCTATGTAGGATGTGAGAGTAAAAATGAGATCTATTACTTGTCGTAAAACAGATGGATGGAAAGTTGTTAGAGCACAATTCATCCAACCATCGTCCCGAGTCACTGAAATCTGCAGCAACACACTGCTCATTTCCAGAGTTTGGTTGCCCAGTGGCCCAGAATCGAAAGAGAGAGTCACTCCCATCAGACCACACCTTTTCTCGATACAGACCAATCCACACAAAGCTTCCATTTGCTGTGACCGTGACCTTGTCATTTTCTGTCTGATTTCGTATACTGCAAGAAGGCATGCAGGACTTTGAATACAGAGTTTAAACAATAGACATCTAAGCATCTAACAGATAGTTTCACACACTTATTGTTTATCACTTATGTATCTTAATATGTTATTTCAGAAACATAATACCTCTTGTGACAATTCAAGGAATTAGTGACACACTGAAAGTTAAACGTTTTATGATAAATTAACTATAATAATTTCAACATTTACGTCTTGAAGGTAAAGAGACATCATGCAATCTGTAGTGCAACTTTCATTGAAATGAACGAAAAGATCATCGTGTCTGCATCTTTTCTGACTTCATAATCTTAGAAACTAATATTACTTCTTGTAGTCGTCAATAGGGATGGATGAATCCTGTACCTGGGTAGATCAACATAATTCTCCTGCAGAAACTCTGAGCTTCAGTCCAGTTCATAAGCAAATTAACTTTAACAAAAGATTCTTGACCATTTACTGTACCTGGAAATATATGGAAGAAAAGAAGAAATACAACATGTCAAAATGGAAATCTAAATCTCTAATATGTGTTGTGTTCATTGAGAAAAAAGTGATCTAATTATAGATTCTATCATAATTGTGGGGGAAAAACATTTCTTAATGTGCAACCATCACAAATATTATATATTTTTAATTCTTATAACTTACCATTATAGCACACAAAGTTTAGCACTTCGTCACAGTCACGGTCATCCCATGTACCATTGTATGGACTCCCACTTAACAGTGCCACACAGTATTGCTGTCCATTAAGATTGTCGGACTGATTAGTGTACCAGTTTCTAAATGTTGTCTCTCCTTGACCGTAAAAGCTGCTGTCATTTAGGGACCATCTCCAACTGTTTTCCAGGTCATCATAGAGACCTATCCATGCCTTGCCTGTTCAAAAGATGTTCATTAAATAAAAATGAGACTTTTCAATGCAAAAGTAACCACAAATGGGAATTGTTGTTCTTCTTTAACAACCCCAAAATATATCATTTTCAGTTTTATGTAACCCATTTACATTTCTCAAGCTGTTGGGAGTTTGTTTTATATGTATAGTCATATATGTTACATATATAATACTAGTGTTAAGAGCTTACTTGTGTTTGTTGCAATGCTTCTGACAGCATCAACGTCAGCTTGTGCTTTCTATGGTGGCCAGGTCAGTGTAGGCATCTCTGCAGTGGCTCTGTGCCTCCGTCCAGTTCAGTGAGGTGCTCACATAGTAGTACTGATGAGTTTGACTAAATGTACCATTAACCAGCGCTCCTGAAACAAAGCATTGTCTTTTATTTTGTAGTGTTCAGTTTGACATTACTGTAAGGTTTCACAGAACTTTGTTCTCCTTTGAGACATTTTTGTTTGGCACCAACTTTTAAGCAAAAACAAACAAACATCAATAAAGTAAATCAAAATCTCTTTGCAAGGTGATATTATTGATTCATATTGTTAATATATAGATATTATTATGAATTTATAGCTTTCATCTTTTCTTTTGTATTCATGCTTACCCATTTACCAAAGAGGGAAAATACTTTTTGTTCAGTGACAAAATCTTAACCTAAATAAAACACACTCTACAGGAGAACAACATTCACAACTGTTTTTTGTTTTACAAAAACTGTTTTTTATACAAAAATCCACGAGTATATACAGGTTTCTGGAGCTGTAATTGTTCAGAACAAACAAAATACAAACAATTAATCAAAAGAGGCACCAACCTATCAGCAGAAAGATGATCACCGTATAATCCATGAGTTACAACTAAGAAAGATGAACAACAGTGTAATTATTAGCTCATTCACCCATATTTTGGAGTGGATAAGTAAAGTGGATATAGATTGTTCTTACCACTATTTTAACTCCACGTACTTCAGATGTTTCTAAGTGTGCATGCTGCTTAGCACTAACCTGTCGAAAAACTTGTTTAAAGTCTTACTATTGCTCAGTGAGTATTTAAAGATCATGTGAACAGCATAGATAAGATTTAAGGAAGTAAAAGAGAATGCTTTGTGCTGAATCGCTCCATGGCAGTAAGAGAAAGTAAAATCTAAAAACATGTAGCCTTATTCTTTACTGCACTGGTCACAGGAAATACAATTTCTTTCCAAAGCAAAGTGTACACATTTTTTTAAGAATACAGGGCTGAATGTGATGGGCTGTTACCAATATCTGAGATTTATATCCATTGTATCTTTAGAAATATATTTAATTTGAAATTGGTGGCCTGTTTGATACTTGTTTTACCTGCTGCATCACTGTGTTGACTTTTATGATGCTTGAGTAGCTTTTATCATGAATGTTTAAATGGATTAACATTGCTTCACTACATTTTCACTGAAAAGCATCAAAAATTGCATAAGCAGAGTCATTTTGCAGTTATTTTGCTCATTCTTTTGCCACAAATTCCTAAAGATTTTGTTTTGTGCTTTCAGTCTAATTTTGTGGGAATTAAATTCTTTAATTTTAGTGTATTCTACTGTTAAATGAGTTTTAAGAGGAAGAACTTGTTAACAAGAGCAATGGCACTCCCGAAGTGAACACATGGGAACTTTTGTTTTTAGTATGATAAAATCTAACGTCCTGCATTTTTGCTCCACTCCACTTCACAGTAATTGTCAAATGGTGTCATTCATCATCCTTTTGTCGATTTAAAGATTAGTCGATTCCTCACACCTTGCCTGATTGCTCAGCTATAGTTGTGGAAACATCAGGCATATCTATACTTTCAGAAATTGCTCTGAGTCTGGAGGACTTTGCTTGCTACTGTCATTGCCTGCCAACTCTTGGATGTGCTTCTCTCTATTCAGCCTGGAGCTTGCCGTACCCTTCCTCTGCACTGGTTGAGTTTGTATAACCTCTTAAACCTGTTTGCAAATGAATCTGGTTGTTCATGAACATCCAGATTCATTGGCAGTCTTCACTTCTCTTCACCATAGATAGAATCTGCTTATATCTATACTGTTATGGATCACTGGCACAAAAACACTACTCATGTGAATTTGACTGATAAAGTGGTACCATGTAAAATGATCGTTACATTTCACTTGTACTTTTGTTTCCCTGTCTCCCAAATGTTTGCAGACCTTCTGATAGCTGTGCAGATTTCACTTTCGAGTTTGTATTTTTTAAAAATCCAACTTTTGTGTAGGAAGTCTTGCTGTTTTTGTACACTACATTTAGAAATGCAAACCAATCACTATGGGAACTAAACACG
>NW_020327455.1:0-19157 GCF_001858045.2 Oreochromis niloticus | reverse complement strand
TTCACTCTGTAGAGGCGTGCTATGAATTGTGGGATATGGAGTTTTCAACACAAGGATAAATCTTTTCGGCTGTACTACTCCCGGTATACCACTAGAGAGAGCCAAGACACCACAAATGAAGTCTGTTTATTTGGCGCCAAAAGATGAATTGGCCTAAATTTGTACTAAAATATTAATATTTAAAAAACTATAAAAGTCATAAACACCAAAAGTCACAACATAATAGTCCAGCTCCAGCCGCACAAAATGATCTAACATATGTAATCCTAATGTCAAAACTGTTTGGCAGAGGAGCGCGGGAAAATTTCACTAAAATATTAATATTTAAAAAACTATAAAATTCATAAACACCAAAAGTCATAGCACACCATTCCAGATCCGGCCGCACAAAATGAGGTAACATATATGAAGCTTGTCTCAAAACTGCGGGGCGTGATACGTGCCGAAATTTAGGCGGAAGATGGAGAATAATAATAACTAGAAAGCGAAAATTTCAGAAGAAATTTTATGTGTGCCTATGCCGCTGCTATTCAGTGTAGTTTGCCATTCATACAGCTACAGAGAGCAAAACTCAGAAGAGCACCATTCTCCACCATGAACTATGGTAAAAACAAACACCGCTCACGCTTCACAGATAACAGCTTACAGTTTTGTGTAAAGATGAAGTTACTTCGTACAGCGCCGATTTGCAGACGCTGTGCACACAGGTTCATGAGCAGAAGTCCCATTGTACCACGGCAGACCCGACAATGTTTGCATGAACACGCTTTGAAGCATTACATTATGGACCACTTTCACACATGGTTGGTGTACCCAAACAGCCGGCTGTAGCTTTTCAACTCACAGCCCGACACACACCAAAAACAGCCGAGAGAGCACAGACTACGCCGAGAGGCGTGATTGCAGGTGCCGCTCAGGTGGGTCCACCTCCCCTGCAGCGGCACTGCAGACCACGCCCCGCCACACACATCAAACACGTAAAATAAATATTTATGCACTTTGCATTCACTTTTGTTTTTTGTTATTTTACACAGTGTTCTGAATGATGAACAATGGTCTACAGCCAATCTTGTGTATTATTATACAAACTTTGGTTGTAAGATTCAGATAACTATTTAATAAAAGCTAAATATTTTATATGAGAGTAAGAAAGAAAAGTATATCTTTGTGTCCACCTTTCTCTGTTAATGCCCTACCTGGCCCCCTGGCAAAAGCTTTGCTAGATCCGCCCCTGCACAGTTACCAGCTGTCAGCTACACAAAAAAAGGAGCTTGGTGTATATTTGTCTGTCAGAAACAGTTCATAACTTCCCTTCAACTCATTCATGTCACCTAAGGGTAAACCTGTTTCTCCATCACCAGTTCAGCTCTGATGATTCAGTAAGGACATCTCCTGATTTCATCTTCATGCTCCAGCAAACATCAGCTGATACTAGAAATTAAAATCAAAAGAATTCTAACAACAGCTGATCAAGCTTAAACGTGCTGCTGTTGTTTAGCGCGATAAACAAACAAGAGAGAAAAGCCGATCATTGATCAGTTTCATGACTGAAGTTTCAACAGGCGAGAGAATGACAGGGGAGGCTGTCATAAAGTTCAACATCGGTAACATCGGTAACTTAGCGCGCACACAGCTGTATACAAACTCTGTAGTGCTAGCTAGCACGCAGTACGAGTTATTGTAAGTGATTGAAAAAGTCAGCACAACGAAAATAAACTACACCTAACTCGGTTTATATCTGACCCAAACAGAGTGCAGGTCATAACTTCTTACCTGAATTCAGTTCACCTCACGCTCCTGCCTTCGCTTCCCTGATCCACGATTGACCTCCGCGTTAGCAAACACCGGTCGATCGGCGGTAGCCTCACCGCCTTGTATGTCTCGTTCGCGGCATGTCCTTTCTGTCACACCCGGTGGATAGCTGCCCTCTGTTGTAGCTCACCACCAAACAACTCAGTTATTTTTCCACATCGACCAGCATCATCGGCCCATATAAACGAAAAATAAGTCCAGCTAAGACACAGACCCTTGCGAGCGATCAGGCGATTAAACAAATTTTAGCCACCTCACTATCAGCCAAGCCTGGGTGGTTTTTCACGAAGGGTCGCTAGCCGCGCTAGCTAGCTAAGCTAGCGGCGCTAGCTAGCTAGCTAGCCAGCCAGCCGGCTATCAGCAACACGTAAGAGAACTGTGCTAAATAAACTACACCTAAACTCGGTTTATATCTGACCCAAATAGAGTGCAGGTCATAACTTCTACCTGAAATTCAGTTCACCTCACGCTCCTGCCTTCGCTTTCCCTGATCCACGATTGACCTCCGCGTTAGCAAACACCGGACGATCGGCGGTAGCCTCACCGCCTTGTTTGTCTCGTTCGCGCATGTCCTTTCTGTCACACACCGGTGGATAGCTGCCCTCTGTTGTAGCTCCACCACCAAACAACTCAGTTATTTTTCCACATCGACCAGCATCATCGCCCATATAAACGAAAAATAAGTCCAGCTAAGACACAGACCCTTGCCGAGCGATCGGGCGATTAAACAAATTTAGCCACCTCACTATCAGCCAAGCCTGGGTGGTTTTCACGAAGGGGCGCTAGCTAGCTAAGCTAGCGGCGCTAGCTAGCTAGCCGGCTATCAACAACACTAAGAGAATGTCGCTAATATGGATGTCTGATAAAACGAGCAGATATTTGAAGTTTACACACCTACATTCTCACCTGAAAATATCTTAAAAGTGTATTTGTGACCTAGAAACACGAATAAAAGACATATAAAACGAAGTGGTGTCCGCCATTGTTTGACTCGGTAGAGGCATGCTATGAATTGTGGGATATGTAGTTTTCACCAAGCATGGCGCCCTTTAGGCCGTACTACTCCCGGTATACCACTAGAGAGAGCCAACGCACCACAAATGAAGTCTGTTTCTATGGTGCCAAAAGCAGAATCTTTCTCAGGAGCCTAGAATTGGCTATATTTGCACTAAAATCTAAATATTTCAAAAACTATAAAAGTTATAAACACCAAAAGTCACACCATACTAGCCCAGCTCCAGCCGCACAAAATGATGTAACATATGTACCCCTATTGTCAAAACTGTTTGGCAGGGAGCGCGGGAAATTTTCACTAAAATATTAATATTTAAAAAACTATAATAGTCATAAACACCAAAAGTCATAGCACACCATTCCAGATCCAGCCGCACAAAATGAGGTAACATATATGAAGCTTTCTCAAAACTGCGGGCGTGATACGTGCCGAAATTTAGGCGGAAGATGGAGAACAATAATAATAATAATAACTAGAAAGCGAAAATTTCAGAAGAAATTTTATGTGTGCCTATGCCGCTGCTAATCACTGTAGTTGCCATTCATACGGCTACAGACAGAAAACTCAGAAGAGCAGCCATTCTCCACCATGAACTATGGTAAAAACAAACACCGCTCACGCTTCACAGATGACAGCTTACAGTTTTGTGTAAAGATGAAGTTACTTCGTACAGCGCCGATTTGCAGACGCTGTGCACACAGGTTCATGAGCAGAAGTCCCATTGTACCACGGCAGACCCGACAATGTTTGCATGAACACGCTTTGAAGCATTACATTATAGACCACTTTTCACACATGCATTCACTTTTTGTTTTTTGTTATTTCTACACAGTGTTCTGAATTATGAACAATGGTCTACAGCCAATCTTGTGTATTATTATACAAACTTGGTTGTGAGATTCAGATAACTATTAATAAAAGCTAAATATTTTATATGAGAGTAAGAAAGAAAAGTATATCTTTATGTCCACCTTTCTCTGTTAATGCCCTACCTGGCCCCTGGCAAAAGCTTTGCTAGATCCGCCCCTGCACAGTTACCAGCTGTCAGCTACACAAAAAAAGGAGCTTGGTGTTTACAGGGAGTGCAGAATTATTAGGCAAATGAGTATTTTGTCCACATCATCCTCTTCATGCATGTTTTCTTACTCCAAGCTGTATAGGCTGGAAAGCCTACTACCAATTAAGCATATTAGGTGATGTGCATCTCTGTAATGAGAAGGGGTGTGGTCTAATGACATCAACACCCTATATCAGGTGTGCATAATTATTAGGCAACCTCCTTTCCTTGGCAAAATGGGTCAAAAGAAGGACTTGACAGGCTCAGAAAAGTCAAAAATAGTGAGATATCTTGCAGAGGGATGCAGCAGTCTTAAAATTGCAAAGCTTCTGAAGCGTGATCATCGAACAATCAAGCGTTTCATTCAAAATAGTCAACAGGGTCGCAAGAAGCGTGTGGAAAAACCAAGGCGCAAAATAACTGCCCATGAACTGAGAAAAGTCAAGCGTGCAGCTGCCAAGATGCCACTTGCCACCAGTTTGGCCATATTTCAGAGCTGCAACATCACTGGAGTGCCCAAAAGCACAAGGTGTGCAATACTCAGAGACACGGCCAAGGTAAGAAAGGCTGAAAGACGACCACCACTGAACAAGACACACAAGCTGAAACGTCAAGACTGGGCCAAGAAATATCTCAAGACTGATTTTTCTAAGGTTTTATGACTGATGAAATGAGAGTGAGTCTTGATGGGCCAGATGGATGGGCCCGTGGCTGGATTGGTAAAGGGCAGAGAGCTCCAGTCCCACTCAGACGCCAGCAAGGTGGAGGTGGAGTACTGGTTTGGGCCGGTATCATCAAAGATGAGCTTGTGGGGCTTTTCGGGTTGAGGATGGAGTCAAGCTCAACTCCCAGTCCTACTGCCAGTTTCTGGAAGACACCTTCTTCAAGCAGTGGTACAGGAAGAAGTCTGCATCCTTCAAGAAAAACATGATTTCATGCAGGACAATGCTCCATCACACGCGTCCAAGTACTCCACAGCGTGGCTGACAAGAAAGGGTATAAAAGAAGGAAAAACTAATGACATGGCCTCCTTGTTCACCTGATCTGAACCCCATTGAGAACCTGTGGTCAATCATCAAATGTGAGATTTACAAGGAGGGAAAACAGTACACCTCTCTGAACAGTGTCTGGGAGGCTGTGGTTGCTGCTGCACGCAATGTTGATGGTGAACAGATCAAAACACTGACAGAATCCATGGATGGCAGGCTTTTGAGCGTCCTTGCAAAGAAAGGTGGCTATATTGGTCGCTGATTTGTTTTTGTTTTGTTTTGAATGTCAGAAATGTATATTTGTGAATGTGGAGATGTTATATTGGTTTCACTGGTAAAAATAAATAATTGAAATGGGTATATATTTGTTTTTTGTTAAGTTGCCTAATAATTATGCACAGTAATAGTCACCTGCACACACAGATATCCCCTAAAATAGCTAAAACTAAACACAAACTAAAAACTACTTCCGAAAACATTCAGCTTTGATATTAATGTGTTTTTTGGGTTCATTGAGAACATGGTTGTTGTTCAATAATAAAATTATTCCTCAAAATACAACTTGCCTAATAATTCTGCACTCCCGTATGAGAGTAAGAAAGAAAAGTATATCTTTGTGTCCACCTTTCTCTGTTAATGCCCTACCTGGCCCCCTGGCAAAAGCTTTGCTAGATCCGCCCCTGCACAGTTACCAGCTGTCAGCTAAATAAAAAAAGGAGCTTGGTGTTTATTTCTCTCAGAAACAGTTCATAACTTCCCTTCAACTCATTCATGTCACCTAAAAAAAGGTAAACCTGTTTCTCCATCACCAGTTCAGCTCTGATGATTCAGTAAGGTCATCTCCTGGTTTCGACCAGCCGCTTCTACAGCTGTGGCTCCAGCAAACATCAGCTGATACTAGAAATTAAAATCAAATGAATTCTAACAACAGCTGATCAAGCTTAAACGTGCTGCTGTTGTTTAGCGCGATAAACAAACAAGAGAGAAAAGCCGATCATTGATCAGTTTCATGACTGAAGTTTGAACAGGCGAGAGAATGACAGGGGAGGCTGTCATAAAGTTCAACATCAGTAACTTAGCGCGCACACAGCTGTATAGAAACTCCATCGTGCTAGCTACCACGCAGTACGAGTTATTATAACTGATTGTAAAAAGTCAGCACAACGAAAATAAACTACACCTAAACTCGGTTTATATCTGACCCAAATAGAGTGCAGGTCATAACTTCTTACCTGAAATTCAGTTCACCTCACGCTCCGACCGGCAGCCGCCTGCTTCTCCTGCCTTCGGTTTCCTGATCCACGATCTACCACCGGTCGATCGGCGGTCACCTCGCCGCCTCGTTCCCCGCATGTTCTTTCTGACACACACCGGTGGATAGCTGCCCTCGGTTGTAGCTCCGCGTCAGCGACTACCAAACAATTCAGTTATTTTTTCCACATCGACCAGCATCTGGACAATCCACCGCCTTTCACTGTTTGTACCGTTACTAAAAAAAACCCTCATCGGCTCATAAAACGAAAAATAAGTCCAGCTATGACCCTGAGTCAAAAAGACAGCCAGCTCGGGTTAGCTAGCTACCTGTCTAGCTCTTTGCAGGCACCGAAAACATCAGAGCTAATATGGGATGTCTTGGTAACACGAGCAGATATTTGAAGTTTACATCTGGCCAATCCACCACCTTTCACTGTTTATACCGTTACTAAATGAATAAATAAATAAATCATCGGTCCATATAAACGAAAAATAAGTCCAGCTAAAACACATACTGTCGGCGAGCGACCGGGTGCTGACACGAGTTTCACCCGCCTCAATATAAGCCAAGCCTGGGTGCTTTTTCACGAAGGGTCGCTAGCGGTGCTAGCTAACTATGCTAGCGGCACTAGCTAGCTAGCCGGCTATCAGCAACACATAAGAGAACTGCTGCTAAATAAACTACACCTAAACTCGGTTTATATCTGACCCAATAGAGTGCAGGTCATAACTTCTTACCTGAAATTCAGTTCACCTCACGCTCCTGCCTTCGCTTTCCCTGATCCACGATTGACCTCCGCGTTAGCAAACACCGGTCGATCGGCGGTCGTGGCATGTCCTTTCTGTCATACACCGGTGGATAGCTGCCCACTGTTGTAGCTCCGCATTATAGCACCACCAAACAACTCAGTTATTTTTTCCACATCCAGCTGTAACTCCGATTCTGTGCGAGCATTTGCGAGAGACCGGGGAGGTGAAACGACAGAGAGAGTCCCCTCGCTATCCATTTGCAGCCAAGTGCGGCAGCTAGCTAGGTAGCCGGCTAGCTGTCAGGCAGGACCAACGTCGTCAGAGCACTGTCGCTAAATATGGGATGTCTTGATAAAACAAGCAGATATTTGAAGTTTACACACCTACATTCTCGCCTGAAAATATCTTAAAAGTTTATTTTGTGACCTAGAAACACGAATAAAAGACATATAAAACGAAGTGGTGGCCGCCATTGTTCACTCTGTAGAGGCGTGCTATGAATTGTGGGATATGGAGTTTTCAACACAAGGATAAATCTTTTCGGCTGTACTACTCCCGGCATACCACTAGAGAGAGCCAAGACACCACAAATGAAGTCTGTTTATTTGGCGCCAAAAGATGAATTGGCCTAAATTTGTACTAAATATTAATATTTAAAAAACTATAAAAGTCATAAACACCAAAAGTCACAACATAATAGTCCAGCTCCAGCCGCACAAAATGATCTAACATATGTAATCCTAATGTCAAAACTGTTTGGCAGAGGAGCGCGGGAAAATTTTCACTAAAATATTAATATTTAAAAAACTATAAAATTCATAAACACCAAAAGTCATAGCACACCATTCCAGATCCGGCCGCACAAAATGAGGTAACATATATGAAGCTTGTCTCAAAACTGCGGGGCGTGATACGTGCCGAAATTTAGGCGGAAGATGGAGAATAATAATAATAAGAAAAATAAATCCGACGAATAGTAATATGTGTGCCTCTTGGCATAGGCACACATAATAATAATAATAATAAGAATAATAAATCCGACGAATAGTAATATGTGTGCCTCTTGGCATAGGCACACATAATAATAAGAACTAGAAAGCGAAAATTTCAGAAGAAATTTTATGTGTGCCTATGCCGCTGCTAATCACTGTAGTTTGCCATTCATACGGCTACAGAGAGCAAAACTCAGAAGAGCAGCCATTCTCCACCATGAACTATGGTAAAAACAAACACCGCTCACGCTTCACAGATGACAGCTTACAGTTTTGTGTAAAGATGAAGTTACTTTGTACAGCGCCGATTTGCAGACGCTGTGCACACAGGTTCATGAGCAGAAGTCCCATTGTACCACGGCAGACCCGACAATGTTTGCATGAACACACTTTGAAGCATTACATTATAGACCACTTTTCACACATGCATTCACTTTTGTTTTTGTTATTTTTACACAGTGTTCTGAATTATGAACAATGGTCTACAGGCAATCCTGTGTATTATTATACAAACTTTGGTTGTGAGATTCAGATAACTATTTAATAAAAGCTAAATATTTTATATGAGAGTAAGAAAGAAAAGTATATCTTTGTGTCCACCTTTCTCTGTTAATGCCCTAGCTCCCCCCCCCCCCTAAAAGCTTTGCTAGATCCGCCCCTGCACAGTTACCAGCTGTCAGCTACACAAAAAGGAGCTTGGTCTTTGTCTCTCAGAAACAACTCATAACTTCCCTTCAACTCATTCATGTCACCTAAAGTGTAAACCTGTTTCTCCATCACCAGTTCAGCTCTGATGATTCAGTAAGGACATCTCCTGATTTCATCTTCATGCTCCAGCAAACATCAGCTGATACTAGAAATTAAAATCAAAAGAATTCTAACAACAGCTGATCAAGCTTAAACGTGCTGCTGTTGTTTAGCGCGATAAATAAGAGCGAACAGCCGATCATTGATCAGTTTCATGGTTGACGTTTCAACACGCGAGAGAATGACAGGGGAGGCTTCGTAACGACAGAATAAATCATAATGTTTTCTCTGAATGTGGGACGATTCCGTTTGTACGGCACGGCAACTCTATGAACTAACCCTAATGAATAAAATAAAGTCCAACGTCAGTAACTTAGTGCGCACACAGCTGTATATAAACTCCCGTGGCATTACGATTGTAAAAGGTCAACGAAAATAAATTACACCTAAACTCGGTTTATATCTGACCCAAATAGAGAGCGACCGGGTGCTGACACGAGTTTCACCCGCCTCAATATAAGCCAAGCCTGGGTGCTTTTTCACGAAGGGTTGCTAGCGGCGCGAGCTAACTATGCTAGCGGCGCTAGCTAGCTAGCCGGCTATCAGCAACACATAAGAGAACTGCTGCTAAATAAACTACACCTAAACTCGGTTATATCTGACCCAAATAGAGAGCGACCGGGTGCTGACACGAGTTTCACCCGCCTCAATATAAGCCAAGCCTGGGTGCTTTTTCACGAAGGGTTGCTAGCGGCGCGAGCTAACTATGCTAGCGGCGCTAGCTAGCTAGCCGGCTATCAGCAACACATAAGAGAACTGCTGCTAAATAAACTACACCTAAACTCGGTTTATATCTGACCCAAATAGAGAGCGACCGGGTGCTGACACGAGTTTCACCCGCCTCAATATAAGCCAAGCCTGGGTGCTTTTTCACGAAGGGTTGCTAGCGGCGCGAGCTAACTATGCTAGCGGCGCTAGCTAGCTAGCCGGCTATCAGCAACACATAAGAGAACTGCTGCTAAATAAACTACACCTAAACTCGGTTTATATCTGACCCAAATAGAGTGCAGTTCATAACTTCTTACCTGAAATTCAGTTCACCTCACGCTCCTGCCTTCGCTTTCCCTGATCCATGATTGACCACCGCGTTAGCAATCGCCTGCCCGGCCTCATATGTCTCGTTGGCGGCATGTCCTTTCTGTCACACACCGGTGGGTAGCTGCCCTCTGTTGTAGCTCCACCACCAAACAACTCAGTTATTTTTCCACATCCAGCTGTAACTCCGATTCTATGCGAGCATTTGCGAGAGACCAGGGAGGTGAAACGACAGAGAGAGTCCCCTCGCTATCCATTTGCAGCCAAGTGCGGCAGCTAGCTAGGTAGCCAGCTAGGTAGCCGGCTAGCTGTCAGGCAGGACCGACGTAGTCAGAGCACTGTCGCTAAATATGGGATGTCTTGATAAAACGAGCAGATATTTGAAGTTTACACACCTGCATTCTCGCCTGAAAATATCTTAAAAGGTATTTTGTGACCTAGAAACACGAATAAAAGACATATAAAACGAAGTGGTGTCCGCCATTGTTTAACTCGGCAGAGGGGTGCTATGATTATGGGATATGGAGTTTTGTAACAAGCATACAGATTTTCAGCCGTACTACTCCCGGTATACCACTAGAGAGAGCCAAGACACCACAAATGAAGTCTGTTTATTTGGCGCCAAAAGATGAATTGGCCTAAATTTGTACTAAAATATTAATATTTAAAAAACTATGCCGGTTACAAAAGTCATAAACACCAAAAGTCACAACATAATAGTCCAGCTCCAGCCGCACAAAATGATCTAACATATGTAATCCTAATGTCAAAACTGTTTGGCAGAGGAGCGCGGGAAAATTTTCACTAAAATATTAATATTTAAAAAACTATAAAATTCATAAACACCAAAAGTCATAGCACACCATTCCAGATCCGGCCGCACAAAATGAGGTAACATATATGAAGCTTGTCTCAAACTGCGGGCGTGATACGTGCCGAAATTTAGGCGGAGATGGAGAATAATAATAATAATAACTAGAAAGCGAAAATTTCAGAAGAAATTTTATGTGTGCCTATGCCGCTGCTAATCTGTGTAGTTTTCCATTCATACGGCTACAGACAGCAAAACTCAGAAGAGCAGCCATTCTCCACCATGAATTATGGTAAAAACAAACACCGCTCGCGCCTCACAGATGACAGCTTACAGTTTTGGGTAAAGATGAGGTCACTTTGTACAGCCCCGATTTGCAGATGCTGTGCACACAGGTTCATAAGCAGAAGTCCCTCTGTACCACGGCAGACCCCGACAATGTTTGCACGAACACACTTTGAACCAGTACGTTATGGACCACTTTTCACACATGGTTGGTGTACCCTCCCAGCCAGCTGTAGCTTTTCAACTCACAGCCCGACACACACCAAAAAACAGCCGAGAGAGCACAGACTACGCCCGAGAGGTGTGATTGCAGATGCCGCTCAGGTGGGTCCACCTCCCCTGCAGCGGCACTGCAGACCACGCCCCGCCGCACATATCAAACACGTAAAATAAATATTTATGCACTTTTGCATTCACTTTTGTTTTTTGTTATTTTTACACAGTGTTCTGAATGATGAACAATGGTCTACAGCCAATCTTGTGTATTATTATACAAACTTTGGTTGTAAGATTCAGATAACTATTTAATAAAAGCTAAATATTTTATACAGGGAGTGCAGAATTATTAGGCAAATGAGTATTTTGTCCACATCATCCCCTTCATGCATGTTGTCTTACTCCAAGCTGTATAGGCTCGAAAGCCTACTACCAATTAAGCATATTAGGTGATGTGCATCTCTGTAATGAGAAGGGGTATGGTCTAATGACATCAACACCCTATATCAGGTGTGCATAATTATTAGGCAACTTCCTTTCCTTTGGCAAATGGGTCAAAGAAGGACTTGACAGGCTCAGAAAAGTCAAAAATAGTGAGATATCTTGCAGAGGCATGCAGCAGTCTTAAAATTGCAAAGCTTCTGAAGCGTGATCATCGAACAATCAAGCGTTTCATTCAAAATAGTCAACAGGGTCGCAAGAAGCGTGTGGAAAAACCAAGGGGCAAAATAACTGCCCATGAACTGAGAAAAGTCAAGCGTGCAGCTGCCAAGATGCCACTTGCCACCAGTTTGGCCATATTTCAGAGCTGCAACATCACTGGAGTGCCCAAAAGCACAAGGTGTGCAATACTCAGAGACATGGCCAAGGTAAGAAAGGCTGAAAGACGACCACCACTGAACAAGACACACAAGCTGAAACGTCAAGACTGGGCCAAGAAATATCTCAAGACTGATTTTTCTAAGGTTTTATGGACTGATGAAATGAGAGTGAGTCTTGATGGGCCAGATGGATGGGCCCGTGGCTGGATTGGTAAAGGGCAGAGAGCTCCAGTCCCACTCAGACGCCAGCAAGGTGGAGGTGGAGTACTGGTTTGGGCTGGTATCATCAAAGGTGAGCTTGTGGGGCCTTTTCGGGTTGAGGATGGCGTCAAGCTCAACTCCCAGTCCTACTGCAAGTTTCTGGAAGACACCTTCTTCAAGCAGTGGTACAGGAAGAAGTCTGCATCCTTCAAGAAAAACATGATTTTCATGCAGGACAATGCTCCATCACACGCGTCCAAGTACTCCACAGCGTGGCTGGCAAGAAAGGGTTAAAAGAAGAAAAACTAATGACATGGCCTCCTTGTTCACCTGATCTGAACCCCATTGAGAACCTGTGGTCCATCATCAAATGTGAGATTTACAAGGAGGCAAAACAGTACACCTCTCTGAACAGTGTCTGGGAGGCTGTGGTTGCTGCTGCACGCAATGTTGATGGTGAACAGATCAAAACACTGACAGAATCCATGGATGGCAGGCTTTTGAGTGTCCTTGCAAAGAAGGTGGCTATATTGGTCGCTGATTTGTTTTTGTTTTGTTTTTGAATGTCAGAAATGTATATTTGTGAATGTGGAGATGTTATATTGGTTTCACTGGTAAAAATAAATAATTGAAATGGGTATATATTTGTTTTTTGTTAAGTTGCCTAATAATTATGCACAGTAATAGTCACCTGCACACACAGATATCCCCCTAAAATAGCTAAAACTAAACACAAACTAAAAACTACTTCCGAAACATCAGCTTTGATATTAATGTGTTTTTGGGTTCATTGAGAACATGGTTGTTGTTCAATAATAAATTATTCCTCAAAATACAACTTGCCTAATAATTCTGCACTCCCTGTATGAGAGTAAGAAAGAAAAGTATATCTTTGTGTCCACCTTTCTCTGTTAATGCCCTACCTGGCCCCCTGGCAAAGCTTTGCTAGATCCGCCCCTGCACAGTTACCAGCTGTCAGCTAAATAAAAAAGGAGCTTGGTGTTTATTTCTCTCAGAACAGTTCATAACTTCCCTTCAACTCATTCATGTCACCTAAAAAAAGGTAAACCTGTTTCTCCATCACCAGTTCAGCTCTGATGATTCAGTAAGGTCATCTCCTGGTTTCGACCAGCCGCTTCTACAGCTGTGGCTCCAGCAACATCAGCTGATACTAGAAATTAAATCAAATGAATTCTAACAACAGCTGATCAAGCTTAAACGTGCTGCTGTTGTTTAGCGCGATAAACAAACAAGAGAGAAAAGCCGATCATTGATCAGTTTCATGACTGAAGTTTGAACAGGCGAGAGAATGACAGGGGAGGCTGTCATAAAGTTCAACATCAGTAACTTAGCACGCACACAGCTGTATAGAAACTCCATCGTGCTAGCTACCACGCAGTACGAGTTATTATAACTGATTGTAAAAAGTCAGCACAACGAAAATAAACTACACCTAAACTCGGTTTATATCTGACCCAAATAGAGTGCAGGTCATAACTTCTTACCTGAAATTCAGTTCACCTCACGCTCCGACCGGCAGCCTGCTTCTCCTGCCTTTGGTTTCCCTGATCCACGATCTACCACCGGTCGATCGGCGGTCGCCTCGCCGCCTCGTTCCCCGCATGTTCTTTCTGACACACACCGGTGGATAGCTGCCCTCGGTTGTAGCTCCGCGTCAGCGACTACCAAACAACTCAGTTATTTTTCCACATCGACCAGCATCTGGACAATCCACCGCCTTTCACTGTTTGTACCGTTACTAAAAAAAAACCCTCATCGGCTCATAAAAACGAAAAATAAGTCCAGCTATGACCCTGAGTCAAAAAGACAGCCAGCTCGGGTTAGCTAGCTACCTGTCTAGCTCTTTGCAGGCACCGAAAACATCAGAGCTAATATGGGATGTCTTGGTAACACGAGCAGATATTTGAAGTTTACATCTGGCCAATCCACCACCTTTCACTGTTTATACCGTTACTAAAATGAATAAATAAATAAATCATCGGTCCATATAAACGAAAATAAGTCCAGCTAAAACACATACTGTCGGCGAGCGACCGGGTGCTGACACGAGTTTCACCCGCCTCAATATAAGCCAAGCCTGGGTGCTTTTTCACGAAGGGTCGCTAGCGGTGCTAGCTAACTATGCTAGCGGCGCTAGCTAGCTAGCCGGCTATCAGCAACACATAAGAGAACTGCTGCTAAATAAACTACACCTAAACTCGGTTTATATCTGACCCAAATAGAGTGCAGGTCATAACTTCTTACCTGAAATTCAGTTCACCTCACGCTCCTGCCTTCGCTTTCCCTGATCCACGATTGACCTCCGCGTTAGCAAACACCGGTCGATCGGCGGTCGCGGCATGTCCTTTCTGTCATACACCGGTGGATAGCTGCCCACTGTTGTAGCTCCGCGTTATAGCACCACCAAACAACTCAGTTATTTTTCCACATCCAGCTGTAACTCCGATTCTGTGCGAGCATTTACGAGAGACCGGGGAGGTGAAACGACAGAGAGAGTCCCCTCGCTATCCATTTGCAGCCAAGTGCGGCAGCTAGCTAGGTAGCCGGCTAGCTCTCAGGCAGGACCGACGTCGTCAGAGCACTGTCGCTAAATATGGGATGTCTTGATAAACAAGCAGATATTTGAAGTTTACACACCTACATTCTCGCCTGAAAATATCTTAAAAGTTTATTTTGTGACCTAGAAACACGAATAAAAGACATATAAACGAAGTGGTGGCCGCCATTGTTCACTCTGTAGAGGCGTGCTATGAATTGTGGGATATGGAGTTTCAACACAAGGATAAATCTTTTCGGCTGTACTACTCCCGGTATACCACTAGAGAGAGCCAAGACACCACAAATGAAGTCTGTTTATTTGGCGCCAAAAGATGAATTGGCCTAAATTTGTACTAAAATATTAATATTAAAAAACTATAAAAGTCATAAACACCAAAAGTCACAACATAATAGTCCAGCTCCAGCCGCACAAAATGATCTAACATATGTAATCCTAATGTCAAAACTGTTTGGCAGAGGAGCGCGGGAAAATTTCACTAAAATATTAATATTTAAAAAACTATAAAATTCATAAACACCAAAAGTCATAGCACACCATTCCAGATCCGGCCGCACAAAATGAGGTAACATATATGAAGCTTGTCTCAAAACTGCGGGGCGTGATACGTGCCGAAATTTAGGCGGAAGATGGAGAATAATAATAATAAGAATAATAAATCCGACGAATAGTAATATGTGTGCCTCTTGGCATAGGCACACATAATAAGAATAATAAATCCGACGAATAGTAATATGTGTGCCTCTTGGCATAGGCACACATAACTAGAAAGCGAAAATTTCAGAAGAAATTTTATGTGTGCCTATGCCGCTGCTAATCACTGTAGTTGCCATTCATACGGCTACAGAGAGCAAAACTCAGAAGAGCAGCCATTCTCCACCATGAACTATGGTAAAAACAAACACCGCTCACGCTTCACAGATACAGCTTACAGTTTTGTGTAAAGATGAAGTTACTTCGTACAGCGCCGATTTGCAGACGCTGTGCACACAGGTTCATGAGCAGAAGTCCATTGTACCACGGCAGACCCGACAATGTTTGCATGAACACGCTTTGAAGCATTACATTATGGACCACTTTTCACACATGCATTCACTTTTTGTTTTTGTTATTTTTACACAGTGTTCTGAATGATGAACAATGGTCTACAGCCAATCTTGTGTATTATTATACAAACTTTGGTTGTGAGATTCAGATAACTATTTAATAAAAGCTAATATTTTATATGAGAGTAAGAAAGAAAGTATATCTTTATGTCCACTTCCTCTGTTAATGCCCTACCTGGCCCCCTGGCAAAACTTTGCTAGATCCGCCCTGCACAGTTACCAGCTGTCAGCTACACAAAAAAGGAGCTTGGTGTTTACAGGGAGTGCAGAATTATTAGGCAAATGAGTATTTTGTCCACATCATCCTCTTCATGCATGTTGTCTTACTCCAAGCTGTATAGGCTCGAAAGCCTACTACCAATTAAGCATATTAGGTGATGTGCATCTCTGTAATGAGAAGGGGTGTGGTCTAATGACATCAACACCCTATATCAGGTGTGCATAATTATTAGGCAACCTCTTTCCTTTGGCAAAATGGGTCAAAAGAAGGACTTGACAGGCTCAGAAAAGTCAAAAATAGTGAGATATCTGCAGAGGGATGCAGCAGTCTTAAAATTGCAAAGCTTCTGAAGCGTGATCATCGAACAATCAAGCGTTTCATTCAAAATAGTCAACAGGGTCGCAAGAAGCGTGTGGAAAAACCAAGGCGCAAAATAACTGCCCATGAACTGAGAAAGTCAAGCGTGCAGCTGCCAAGATGCCACTTGCCACCAGTTTGGCCATATTTCAGAGCTGCAACATCACTGGAGTGCCCAAAAGCACAAGGTGTGCAATACTCAGAGACATGGCCAAGGTAAGAAAGGCTGAAAGACGACCACCACTGAACAAGACACACAAGCTGAAACGTCAAGACTGGGCCAAGAAATATCTCAAGACTGATTTTCTAAGGTTTATGGACTGATGAAATGAGAGTGAGTCTTGATGGGCCAGATGGATGGGCCCGTGGCTGGATTGGTAAAGGGCAGAGAGCTCCAGTCCGACTCAGACGCCAGCAAGGTGGAGGTGGAGTACTGGTTTGGGCCGGTATCATCAAAGATGAGCTTGTGGGGCCTTTTCGGATTGAGGATGGAGTCACGCTCAACTCCCAGTCCTACTGCCAGTTTCTGGAAGACACCTTCTTCAAGCAGTGGTACAGGAAGAAGTCTGCATCCTTCAAGAAAAACATGATTTCATGCAGGACAATGCTCCATCACACGCGTCCAAGTACTCCACAGCGTGGCTGGCAAGAAAGGGTATAAAAGAAGAAAAACTAATGACATGCCTCCTTGTTCACCTGATCTGACCCATTGAGAACCTGTGGTCCATCATCAATGTGAGATTACAAGGAGGGAAACAGTACACCTCTCTGAACGTGTCTGGGAGGCTGTGGTTGCTGCTGCATGCATGTTGATGGTGAACAGATCAAAACACTGACAGAATCCAGGATGGCAGGCTTTTGAGCGTCCTTGCAAGAAAGGTGTTATATTGGTCGCCGATTTGTTTTTGTTTGTTTTTGAATGTCAGAAATGTATATTGTGATGTGGAGATGTTTATTGGTTCACTGGTAAAATAAATATTGAATGGGTATATATTGTTTTTTGTTAAGTTGCCTAATATTATGCACAGGAATGTCACCTGCACAACAGATATCCCCCTAAATAGCTAAACTATAAACTACTTCCAAAACATTCAGCTTTGATATTAATGAGTTTTTTGGGTTCATGAGAACATGTTGTTGTTCAATAATAAAATTATTCCTCAAAAATACACTTGCCTAATAATTCTGGCACTCCCTGTATGAGAGTAAGAAAGAAAAGTATATCTTTGTGTCCACCTTCTCTGTTAATTCCCTACTGGCCCCCTGGCAATAGCTTTGCTAGATCCGCCCCTGCCAGTTACCAGCTGTCAGCTACACAAAAAATGGAGCTTGGTGTTTGTCTCTCAGAAACAGTCATAACTTCCCTTCAACTCATTCATGTCACCTAAGGTAAACTGTTTCTCCATCACCTGTTCAGCTCTGATGATCAGTAAGGATATTGGTTTGAACAGCCGTTTTTACAGCTGTGGCTGCAGCAAACATCAGCTGATACTAGAAATTAAAAGCAAATGAATTCTAACAACAGCTGATCAAGCTTAAACGTGCTGCTGTTGTTTAGCGCGATAACAAACAAGAGAGAAAAGCCGATCATTGATCAGTTTCATGACTGAAGTTTCAACAGGCGAGAGAATGACAGGGGAGGCTTCGTAACGACAGAATAAATCGTAATATTTTCTCTGAATGTGGCACGATTCCGTTGTACGGCAACTCTACGAACTAACCATTATGAATAAAATAAAGTCCAACGTCAGTAACTTAGCGCGCACACAGCTGTATATAAACTCCCGTCGTGCTAGCTAGCACGCAGTACGATTGTAAAAAGTCAGCACAACGAAAATAAACTACACCTAAACTCTGTTTATATCTGACCCAAATAGAGTGCAGTTCATAACTTCTACCTGAAATTCAGTTCACCTCACGCTCCTGCCTTCGCTTCCCTGATCCATGATTGACCACCGCGTTAGCAATCGCCTGCCGCGGCCTCATATGTCTCGTTGGCGCATGTCCTTTCTGTCACACACCGGTGGGTAGCTGCCCTCTGTTGTAGCTCCACCACCAAACAACTCAGTTATTTTTCCACATCCAGCTGGTAACTCCGATTCTATGCGAGCATTTGCGAGAGACCAGGGAGGTAAACGACAGAGAGAGTCCCCTCGCTATCCATTTGCAGCCAAGTGCGGCAGCTAGCTAGGTAGAGCTTAGGTAGCCGGCTAGCTGTCAGCAGGACCGACGTAGTCAGAGCACTGTCGGCTAAATATGGATGTCTGATAAAACAAGCAGATATTTGAAGTTTACACACCTACATTCTCGCCTGAAAATATCTTAAAAGCTTATTTTGTGACCTAGAAACACGAATAAAAGACATATAAAACGAAGTGGTGGCCGCCATTGTTCACTCTGTAGAGGCGTGCTATGAATTGTGGGAATATTGAGTTTTCACCAAGCATTACCGTAACTTTTGAATGATTTGCGCAACCTTAAAATTCCAAGGGCTCTGAAAGCAGCGACGCTGTGCGCACCGTT
The DNA here is from genome assembly GCF_001858045.2 of Oreochromis niloticus. NCBI lineage: Eukaryota > Metazoa > Chordata > Actinopteri > Cichliformes > Cichlidae > Oreochromis > Oreochromis niloticus. The sequence goes on along the minus strand of NW_020327455.1, from coordinate 328 downwards.
GAAATTGTCATCATTACGGTAATCCAAATAAGTACACAGGCTGTACCACTCCCGGCATACCACTAGAGAGAGCCAAGACACACAAATGAAGTCTGTTTATTTGGCGCCAAAAGCTGAATTGGCCTAAATTTGCACTAAAATATTAATATTTAAAAACTATAAAAGTTATAAACACCAAAAGTCATACATAATAGTCCAGCTCCAGCCGCACAAAATGATCTACATATGTAACCCTAATGTCAAAACTGTTTGGCAGAGAGCGCGGGAAAATTTTCACTAAAATATTAATATTTAAAAACTATAAAATTCATAAACACCAAAAGTCATA
>NW_020327454.1:0-15669 GCF_001858045.2 Oreochromis niloticus | reverse complement strand
GTTTGGGTGAACTTTTCTAGGTTAGCTTGCACATGGATGCAAAACACTAAATCTGAACAAACACATTTAATTGTTCATCCTGTTTTAATACAGTTTAAATGTCAGTGTGAACATGCAAACGCAGCTACTGCTAATGCATTAATATACATAACACGCTGTTTGTATTGTTGCTGTGCACACTCAAAAATGCTGCATCCTGGAGGAACTGAGAGTTTGTACTTCAGTCAAAGAAGAAAAAGAATGAATAAACAGATAAAACTGAAAAACCAGGGAGGTGGTTTCCACCGAACTGTATGTTTATAGGTATACTAGTAAATACAACCTTATTAATCAGCTGAATTTTCGGGTGGTTCAGGTAATACGCAAAGATGTCCCATGATGCTCTTTGACAGTATATCAGATGGAATCAAATCAGCAGTTGCGAGCAGATCAGTCGCAGGTCAACCAGCAGGTAAGTCACTGACTGAAGTCGTTGACTGTTTTCTTAGTCTGTGTAAGTGGAAGCACAGAGGACAAAATGAGGCAGGATGTGAAACATCTTCTTTTATCACCTGTTTATAGGACTGCTTATTCTTGTTGCATTCGTTTATATGTATTTCTATATGTGTTTGTGTGTGACTGCATGCACAAAAAAAGAGTGAAGATCAGACTGACATCTGTATCTTATCAGCCCATGATGTTTTACTTCATTCATGTATACTTATCTGTGCAGAATCAAGAAGCAGTGTACTGAAGTGAGTACAATCCTTCAACTCTTTGAGTGACTAACTTTGGAAACAACCATCCCAGCGGTCTCTAGAAGAAAACTGACTACTTGAAGTATGGAGAGAAATAAGAAACCCTTTCCTTGTTTATTCTGCTGCACTGCTACTGGTCTGCAAAAGTGAGGAGTGTCCCGCCTTCCAAAGAGTTAGTCGTCTTCTTTTTCCCCCCCTCTTGATTTATATCATATATCTAACTTTAAGATCTGTTTTTTGACATTTACTCATTTTCCCATTTCTCCTGTTTTAATTCTCACAGATCTCACTTGCCACACTGACTACAATAGAAACATCACATGTTTGTGGAAAAGCAATACGTGTCTGATGACACTGCATGCACGATAGATGCTCACTATAAATCTCGACGCCTGTAAGGACCTCAGTCACAAAGAGAAATCCTCAACAGATAATACTCACATTACATAAATCACACCTGTCATCATGTGCACCAAAAAGAGATTATACTGTTTTTTTTGTTTTTCTCAGTTCTTACAGCGCTTCCTGTCACCTAAGCCTGTTGATGTCTCCAGACCAGCCCTAAAGAAGTGCTCCCTGATCTTTAAAATTGAATACATTGTGAGTGTGTGAAAAAATCTAATTGTTTTCAAGCCCCAGATATACAATCATATATCCTATATCTCTGTTGTAGTCTAAGTAGTGATCGATGTTGGATTAATTTTAAAAAACTGGTTAGCCAAATTATCAAGCACATATACCGCAGTTAATGAAAAAGAGAGGAGGGGTCAGTGAGCAGGGATCTTTAAAAATAGTTTTTTTTGCCAGAATCATGCTCTTTGACTTTTCCATGTTCTGTATTTGAAGTGAAGTTTAAGGTAATTGTGGCTTTGTCCTGCTTCTTTTTAATGGCAAGAAATTGAAATTGCAATGAAATCTGAAAATATAGAAAAAAACCTTTTAAGTGAATCTATTATTCTCGTTTTCTGCTTCTGATATTTAATTTCTATTTTACTAGACTTTTGCCTGTTGAACAGTTTAAGCTGCACCACTTTACTCTTGTACTGAGCGGTGATACATGTACTCATTATCTGTCTTAAAGAAGCTTCATCTCTTCTCTCTTTATGGCTGCTCTCTGTTTATACCTACTCTGTCTGATTGGCTATTTGTGACTCCAATCTGTGACTTTAAATCAAATTTGAAAGTTGACAAACATTTTTTTTCCAGTTTCTGTCTTTCCATGAGTTGTCCCTCAATCTGAACTGCAACCAAATGAAGAGTGTTACTCCCTTCAAGCATCCTGTCGTAGTGAGTGTAATCTACAGTATAATATATTTGCTCTTTGTGATTTACAATGTGAGCTATTCATGGTGACCTAAACAACTGTGTGTGTGATCTTGCAGTAAAGGTGAATCCTCCTGCGGAGCCAAAAGTCAACTTCACCTCTGTTTCCTGGTTGTCCAAGTCCCTAAACATGTAAGGATCAGTTCATACAGAAGTGTAGTGCAGTGGAAGAAGCAGGATCAGTCATGGAGTGTAAGTTTAGATTTTGTGACACAATGTGAACAAGTTTAAGTGTAAAGTGATCTTAAAAGTGCACATTTAAATGACAACCCTGTGGCTGTGTGAATCCAAGCAAGATTCATTCTCAACCCGCGCTGCTTTCTGTGTGTCAGGATCCTGCTGTGCACAAAAACGTGGCATTCAATGTGGACAGGAGTGCAAGGCAGAGCTGGAGCCAGATTTGCTGTACGAGGCGAGAGGTACGAGGCACGCGTTCGTGTGCGGTCTATTTTCAGCACCGCAAGGAGCCTGGAGTGACTGGAGCCCCACTGCATCATGGGAGTCACCAGCAGGAAGAAAGAAAAAAACTAAGCATGTGGAATTGCTATAAATTTTCACAGCACACATTGCAACCTGTACCCAGATATTTAAAATCACAGATGTACGGGATGTATGTAAAACTTAGGTTTTTGGTAGCACTTAATAATAATGTCCAGTGTTAAGAATTATTAATGTTTAGTAAGGTATTAGCAAGTGTTTAATTCATACTAACAGTGAGGTACTATCAGTGATAGCTGTACATTGTGTAGTAGTAACAGATAGTCAAAGGAGTTTGCAAAGAAAAGCATCTGGACTTCTTTAAGTTGCTTGAAGACGTTTCACCTCTCATCCGAGAAGCTTCTTCAGTTCTAAGGTCAAATGGCCGAGAGTCCCAGATTTAAACCCAGTGGGAGTATCCCCCCCAATGAGGGACAAGACCCCCTGGTGATCCTCTAATCACATGCGCCAAGGTGTGAAACGGGTGTGGGACCTAATCAGCCAGGGTTTCGGGTGAGCTCATTGTGAAACCTGGCCCCACCTTGTCATGTGAATTCCTGAGGTCAGATGGCCCAGGATGTGAGTGGGCGTTAAGGCGTCTGAGGAGGACTCAAACTGGATTATAGATGGCAGACAGTTGGTGTCGTAAACCACCGCCTCTGTTCAAAGATGGTCGCTCACAGTGGACATAGATGGCCTCTTTCACTCCTCTTTCAAACCATCTGTCCTCTCTGTCCAATATGTGAACCTTGGCATCCTCAAAGAGTGACCTTTATCCTTAAGATGCAGATGGACTGCTGAGTCTTGTCCTGTGGGGTGGCTCTTCTATGTTGTGCCATGCGCTTGTGAAGTGGCTGTTTGGTCTCTCCAAATGTAGAGGTCTGGGCATTCCTCGCTGCACTGTACAGCATACACCACGTTGTTCAGTCTGTGTTTTGGAGTTTTGTCTTTCGGGTGAACCAGTTTGTGTCTGAGTGTGTTGCTGGGTCTGAAGTACACTGGGATGTCGTGCTTGGAGAAACTCTCCTGAGTTTCTCTGATACACCGGCTGCATAGGGGATGACAATGTTGTTGCATCTGTCTTTCTTATCCTCCCTCGCTGGTGTCTGATCTCCAGACGCTTTTCTTTGCAAACTCCTTTGACTACGATGACCTGGAATGACTGAGAACTTCACAGACAGTAGTAACAGATGTATAAATATATCTGCATTTAAAATGACATACTGAGGAGGAGTAATTGTATATAAAACATGAATTACACACTGTTAGGTTCATTTTGAGAGAGAGAAGACAAACATGCTCAAAGTGCATTGTTTTAAATTTATTAAGCATTTGAAGGCTCAAGTTAAAAAACGGCTGCCGTGTCTCTTTGCTCACTCAGGAGAGCCAAACGAACAAAGAGCAGCACACCCAAGTAGTCTAGACTTTTATGGCGGGTCACAGAAACAGAATGTCAACATGACTGATGGAATCAGTTGAGGGTGGCCTTTGGTCTGATACTTTCGCACGTTTCTTCTTCTGCACCTCTCTGGATATCAGCCTTATATGGAGATGACCCTTTTGCAGGCAACACTCCCATTACCATGGCAACCACCTGTCGTTCTACAGTCTGGCCTGTAGAGTTAAAGAAGGGGTTGTCTTGTAGCTATCACAACCTCCATCCACATTCCTGTGAGGGGTCTTCCCCCTGTTTATGTCTGCCAGCATCAGAGTGAATCCAGACTATTCTACAACATCGTGTGCAGTAAAGGATCAACAAATGTGTGTTGCTAATCATCAAGTATTAGCCTTAAAGATGAAATTTAATCCCAACAACACTTGTTATTTCCTCAATAATGTTTAAAAGTGTGATATTATTATAAAGTTCTACCAAGTTTTTTAACTGTGACATTATTTTTCTGCGAGGGGATTTGTTCTCCACCACAGTATGTTCATAATAAAAGAATCAAAAGATGATAAAAGAATAAACTTTTATAGTCACACAACGCATGTTTCTTGTTAAGTGAAGACAAAACTCTCACCTGCTCTTCTACCAAACCAACCCATCTCATCTGGTTCCGCAACATCAAGAACATTGATATGGACAATCTCACTGCCAGATTGGACAATATACAGATTCCGGACTTCTATTCTACTCCCGATGACTTGTTGTTATATTATAATAATTGTTTACTCAGTGTCCTTGATTCTCTGGTTCCTGTAAAAACCCACTCTGCTTCCTTAGCTCGCTCTGCTGCGTGGTTTACCTATGACCTCCGAGCATTGAAGGCCAAAGCTCGGCAGCTAGAGCGTAGATATATAAAATCTGGCTTAACTGTTGATGCAGAAATCTACAAATACCATGTACTTCAGTATAAAGACTCCATCAACAAGGTCAAACAAAGCTTCTACTCAGGTATTATCAGTTCTTATGAGGGTAACACAAGGATTTTGTTTTTGGTTCTCAACAAACTTCTTCAGCCCCCAACAATATACACCACACTTCTATTCTTCTGAAACCTGTAACTCTCAGATGCTGTTCTGGACTACAAAAATCAATAACATCCACCAGCAACTCAGTTGAAATGTTGTGTCTACCCCCCCTTCCAGAACCTTTTCTCCATTTTAAGCCGTTTCCCACTTTTCATCTTCCTCATTAACTGACATTTCTGAGTTCATATGTAAATCAAAGCCTGCCACATGTCATCTTGACCCTATGCCTACAGGGCTTGTGAAATCCTGCCTCTCTTCCTTTCTGCTATCATTCACTCTTCACTCACCACCGGTATCGTTCCCTCCTTATTCAAGATTGCTTCAGTCAATGCTATACTGAAAAAACCTTCTTTAGATGCTAACAACTTTAACAATCTCCGTCCGTGTCAGTTTTGGCGGCGGTCATAGGTTCTTTCCAATAATGTGACGCAAGACTGGAATAAAATATATCCATGGACTGGCACTTTATTAAAGAAGGCACATGTTAACAGCACAAACACCAACTAAAAACAAAATGGCTTCCTTTTATACTCTACCTTTTCAGGTGAGCATCCGGACTAGCCCAAGTATGGGGGTTAACTAATCAAAATGAAAACACAACCCTCCACACAAACAAACATACAATAACATTAGAGCACATAACAAACATATACACATTTCCAACACGTACTATAAACAAGCCAATAACATAAGCTTCAACCATTACTATCTAAATTAAAACCCTTCTTAACTATACTCCCTAACCTGGCACACTGGTCTGCTCCAGGAGCTCTTAAGTAGGTGATTGAGCTGCTTCCACTCTTTTGCTCCACATCCTGCAAGAAGCAACTGTTTTAACTGTGAAATAGATTTTAGCTGAAAATCATTTCCAGACTCTGGCCATATGTTTGAGATAAAGTCCAAATACTATATGTGATTTATATATAATGCAAATAAGAATCTAAACACATAGAGAACCTAAAACTTCAGCACTGTCCATTTAAACTTAACATGTTTGTACTGATCACGATAAAAAGAAAAGTTTGGGTGAACTTTTCTAGGTTAGCTTGCACATGGATGCAAAACACTAAATCTGAACAAACACATTTAATTGTTCATCCTGTTTTTAATACAGTTTAAATGTCAGTGTGTTTAACATGCAAACGCAGCTACTGCTAATGCATTAATATACATAACACGCTGTGTTTATGTATGTGTTGCTGTGCACACTCAAAAATGCTGCATCCTGGAGGAACTGAGAGTTTGTACTTCAGTCAAAGAAGAAAAAGAATGAATAAAAACAGATAAAACTGAAAGAAAAACCCAGGAGGAGGTGGTTTCCACCGAACTGTATGTTTATAGGTATACTAGTAAATACAACCTTATTAATCAGCTGAATTTTTTCGGGTGGTTCAGGTAATACGCAAAGATGTCCCATGATGCTCTTTGACAGTATATCAGATGGAATCAAATCAGCAGTTGCGAGCAGATCAGTCGCAGGTCAACCAGCAGGTAAGTCACTGACTGAAGTCGTTGACTGTTTTCTTAGTCTGTGTAAGTGGAAGCACAGAGGACAAAATGAGGCAGGATGTGAAACATCTTCTGTTTATCACCTGTTTATAGGACTGCTTATTCTTGTTGCATTCGTTTATATGTATTTCTATATGTGTTTGTGTGTGACTGCATGCACAAAAAAAGAGTGAAGAATCAGACTGACATCTGTATCTTATCAGCCCATGATGTTTTACTTCATTCATGTATACTTATCTGTGCAGGAGAATCAAGAAGCAGTCAGTACTGAAGTGAGTACAATCCTTCAACTCTTTGAGTGACTAAACTTTGGAAACAAACCATCCCAGCGGTCTCTAAGGAAGAAAACTGACTACTTGAAGTATGGAGAGAAATAAGAAAACCCTTTCCTTGTTTATTCTGCTGCACTGCTACTGGTCTGCAAAAGTGAGGAGTGTCCCCGCCTTCCAAAGAGTTAGTCGTCTTCTTTTTCCCCCCCTCTTGATTTATATCATATATCTAACTTTAAATCTGTTTTTGACATTTACTCATTTCATCCCATTTCTCCTGTTTTAATTCTCACAGATCTCACTTGCCACACTGACTACAATAGAAACATCACATGTTTGTGGAAAAGCAAATACGTGTCTGATGACACTGCATGCACGATAGATGCTCACTATAAATCTCGACGCCTGTAAGGACCTCAGTCACAAAGAGAAATCCTCAACAGATAATACTCACATTACATAAATCACACCTGTCATCATGTGCACCAAAAAGAGATTAATACTGTTTTTTTGTTTTTCTCAGTTCTTACAGCGCTTCCTGTCACCTAAAGCCTGTTGATGTCTCCAGACCAGCCCTAAAGAAGTGCTCCCTGATCTTTAAAATTGAATACATTGTGAGTGTGTGAAAAAAATCTAATTGTTTTCAAGCCCCAGATATACAATCATATATCCTATATCTCTGTTTGTAGTCTAAGTAGTGATCGATGTTGGATTAATTTTAAAAACTGGTTAGCCAAATTATCAAGCACATATACCGCAGTTAATGAAAGAGAGAGAGGGGTCAGTGAGCAGGGATCTTTAAAAATAGTTTTTTTTGCCAGAATCATGCTCTTTGACTTTTCCATGTTCTGTATTTGAAGTGAAGTTTAAGGTAATTGTGGCTTTTGTCCTGCTTCTTTTTAATGGCAAGAAATTGAAATTGCAATGAAATCTGAAAATATAGAAAAAACCTTTTAAGTGAATCTATTAATTCTCGTTTTCTGCTTCTGATATTTTAATTTCTATTTTACTAGACTTTTGCCTGTTGAACAGTTTAAGCTGCACCACTTTACTCTTGTACTGAGCGGTGATACATGTACTCATTATCTGTCTTAAAGAAGCTTCATCTCTTCTCTCTTTATGGCTGCTCTCTGTTTATACCTACTCTGTCTGATTGGCTATTTGTGACTCCAATCTGTGACTTTAAATCAAATTTGAAGTTGACAAACATTTTTTTCCAGTTTCTGTCTTTCCATGAGTTGTCCCTCAATCTGAACTGCAACCAAATGAAGAGTGTAATTACTCCTTCAAGCCATCCTGTCGTAGTGAGTGTAATCTACAGTATAATATATTTGCTCTTTGTGATTTACAAGTGAGCTATTCATGGTGACCTAAAACAACTGTGTGTGTGATCTTGCAGTAAAGGTGAATCCTCCTGCGGAGCCAAAAGTCAACTTCACCTCTGTTTCCTGGTTGTCCCAAGTCCCTAAACATGTAAGGATCAGTTCATACAGAAGTGTAGTGCAGTGGAAGAAGCAGGATCAGTCATGGAGTGTAAGTTTAGATTTTGTGACACAATGTGAACAAGTTTAAGTGTAAAGTGATCTTAAAAGTGCACATTTAAATGACAACCCTGTGGCTGTGTGAATCCAAGCAAGATTCATTCTCAACCCGCGCTGCTTTCTGTGTGTCAGGATCCTGCTGTGCACAAAAACGTGGCATTCAATGTGGACAGGAGTGCAAGGCAGAGCTGGAGCCAGATTTGCTGATACGAGGCGAGAGGTACGAGGCACGCGTTCGTGTGCGGTCTATTTTTCAGCACCGCAAGGGAGCCTGGAGTGACTGGAGCCCCACTGCATCATGGGAGTCACCAGCAGGAAGAAAGAAAAAACTAAGCATGTGGAATTGCTATAAATTTTCACAGCACACATTGCAACCTGTACCCAGATATTTAAAATCACAGATGTACGGGATGTATGTAAAACTTAGGTTTTTGGTAGCACTTAATAATAATGTCCAGTGTTAAGAATTATTAATGTTTTAGTAAGGTATTAGCAAGTGTTTAATTCATACTAACAGTGAGGTACTATCAGTGATAGCTGTACATTGTGTAGTAGTAACAGATAGTCAAAGGAGTTTGCAAAGAAAAGCATCTGGACTTCTTTAAGTTGCTTGAAGACGTTTCACCTCTCATCCGAGAAGCTTCTTCAGTTCTAAGGTCAAATGGCCGAGAGTCCCAGATTTAAACCCAGTGGGAGTATCCCCCCCAATGAGGGACAAAGGACCCCTGGTGATCCTCTAATCACATGCGCCAAGGTGTGAAAGCGGGTGTGGGACCTAATCAGCCAGGGTTTCGGGTGAGCTCATTGTGAAACCTGGCCCCACCTTGTCATGTGAATTCCTGAGGTCAGATGGCCCAGGATGTGAGTGGGCGTTAAGGCGTCTGAGGAGGGAACTCAAAACTGGATTATAGATGGCAGACAGTTGGTGTCGTAAACCACCGCCTCTGTTCAAAGATGGTCGCTCACAGTGGACATAGATGGCCTCTTTCACTCCTCTTTCAAACCATCTGTCCTCTCTGTCCAATATGTGAACCTTGGCATCCTCAAAAGAGTGACCTTTATCCTTAAGATGCAGATGGACTGCTGAGTCTTGTCCTGTGGAGGTGGCTCTTCTATGTTGTGCCATGCGCTTGTGAAGTGGCTGTTTGGTCTCTCCAATGTAGAGGTCTGGGCATTCCTCGCTGCACTGTACAGCATACACCACGTTGTTCAGTCTGTGTTTTGGAGTTTTGTCTTTCGGGTGAACCAGTTTGTGTCTGAGTGTGTTGCTGGGTCTGAAGTACACTGGGATGTCGTGCTTGGAGAAAACTCTCCTGAGTTTCTCTGATACACCGGCTGCATAGGGGATGACAATGTTGTTGCATCTGTCTTTCTTATCCTCCCTCGCTGGTGTCTGATCTCCAGACGCTTTTCTTTGCAAACTCCTTTGACTACGATGACCTGGATGACTGAGAACCTTCACAGACAGTAGTAACAGATGTATAAATATATCTGTATTTAAAAATGACATACTGAGGAGGAGTAATTGTATATAAAACATGAATTACACACTGTTAGGTTCATTTTTGAGAGAGAGAAGACAAACATGCTCAAAGTGCATTGTTTTAAATTTATTAAGCATTTGAAGGCTCAAGTTAAAAAACGGCTGCCGTGTCTCTTTGCTCACTCAGGAGAGCCAAACGAACAAAGAGCAGCACACCCAAGTAGTCTAGACTTTTATGGCGGGTCACAGAAACAGAATGTCAACATGACTGATGGAATCAGTTGAGGGTGGCCTTTGGTCTGATACTTTCGCACGTTTCTTCTTCTGCACCTCTCTGGATATCAGCCTTATATGGAGATGACCCTTTTGCAGGCAACACTCCATTACCATGGCAACCACCTGTCGTTCTCCAGTCTGGCCTGTAGAGTTAAAGAAGGGGGTTGTCTTGTAGCTATCACAACCTCCATCCACATTCCTGTGAGGGGTCTTCCCCCTGTTTATGTCTGCCAGCATCAGAGTGAATCCAGACTATTCTACAACACATCGTGTGCAGTAAAGGATCAACAAATGTGTGTTGCTAATCATCAAGTATTAGCCTTAAAGATGAAATTTAATCCCAACAACACTTGTTATTTCCTCAATAATGTTTAAAAGTGTGATTATTATAAAGTTCTACCAAGTTTTTAACTGTGACATTATTTTTTCTGCGAGGGGGATTTGTTCTCCACCACAGTATGTTCATAATAAAAGAATCAAAAGATGATAAAAGAATAAACTTTTATAGTCACACAACGCATGTTTCTTGTTAAGTGAAGACAAAACTCTCACCTGCTCTTCTACCAAACCAACCCATCTCATCTGGTTCCGCAACATCAAGAACATTGATATGGACAATCTCACTGCCAGATTGGACAATATACAGATTCCGGACTTCTATTCTACTCCCGATGACTTGTTGTTATATTATAATAATTGTTTACTCAGTGTCCTTGATTCTCTGGTTCCTGTAAAAACCCACTCTGCTTCCTTAGCTCGCTCTGCTGCGTGGTTTACCTATGACCTCCGAGCATTGAAGGCCAAAGCTCGGCAGCTAGAGCGTAGATATATAAAATCTGGCTTAACTGTTGATGCAGAAATCTACAAATACCATGTACTTCAGTATAAAGACTCCATCAACAAGGTCAAACAAAGCTTCTACTCAGGTATTATCAGTTCTTATGAGGGTAACACAAGGATTTTGTTTTTGGTTCTCAACAAACTTCTTCAGCCCCCAACAATATACACCACACTTCTATTCTTCTGAAACCTGTAACTCTCTGATGCTGTTCTGGACTACAAAAATCAATAACATCCACCAGCAACTCAGTTGAAATGTTGTGTCTACCCCCCCTTCCAGAACCTTTTCTCCATTTTAAGCCGTTTCCCACTTTTCATCTTCCTCATTAACTGACATTTCTGAGTTCATATGTAAATCAAAGCCTGCCACATGTCATCTTGACCCTATGCCTACAGGGCTTGTGAAATCCTGCCTCTCTTCCTTTCTGCTATCATTCACTCTTCACTCACCGGTATCGTTCCCTCCTTATTCAAGATTGCTTCAGTCAATGCTATACTGAAAAACCTTCTTTAGATGCTAACAACTTTAACAATCTCCGTCCGTGTCAGTTTTGGCCGGCGGTCATAGGTTCTTTCCAATAATGTGACGCAAGACTGGAATAAAATATATCCATGGACTGGCACTTTATTAAAGAAGGCACATGTTAACAGCACAAACACCAACTAAAAACAAAATGGCTTCCTTTTATACTCTACCTTTTCAGGTGAGCATCCGGACTAGCCCAAGTATGGGGGTTAACTAATCAAAATGAAAACACAACCCTCCACACAAACAAACATACAATAACATTAGAGCACATAACAAACATATACACATTTCCAACACGTACTATAAACAAGCCAATAACATAAGCTTCAACCATTACTATCTAAATTAAAACCCTTCTTAACTATACTCCCTAACCTGGCACACTGGTCTGCTCCAGGAGCTCTTAAGTAGGTGATTGAGCTGCTTCCACTCTTTTGCTCCACATCCTGCAAGAAGCAACTGTTTTAACTGTGAAATAGATTTTAGCTGAAAATCATTTCCAGACTCTGGCCATATGTTTGAGATAAAGTCCAAATACTATATGTGATTTTATATATAATGCAAATAAGAATCTAAACACATAGAGAACCTAAAACTTCAGCACTGTCCATTTAAACTTAACATGTTTGTACTGATCACGATAAAAAGAAAAGTTTGGGTGAACTTTTCTAGGTTAGCTTGCACATGGATGCAAAACACTAAATCTGAACAAACACATTTAATTGTTCATCCTGTTTTTAATACAGTTTAAATGTCAGTGTGTTTAACATGCAAACGCAGCTACTGCTAATGCATTAATATACATAACACGCTGTGTTTATGTATGTGTTGCTGTGCACACTCAAAAATGCTGCATCCTGGAGGAACTGAGAGTTTGTACTTCAGTCAAAGAAGAAAAAGAATGAATAAAAACAGATAAAACTGAAAGAAAAACCCAGGAGGAGGTGGTTTCCACCGAACTGTATGTTTATAGGTATACTAGTAAATACAACCTTATTAATCAGCTGAATTTTTTCGGGTGGTTCAGGTAATACGCAAAGATGTCCCATGATGCTCTTTGACAGTATATCAGATGGAATCAAATCAGCAGTTGCGAGCAGATCAGTCGCAGGTCAACCAGCAGGTAAGTCACTGACTGAAGTCGTTGACTGTTTTCTTAGTCTGTGTAAGTGGAAGCACAGAGGACAAAATGAGGCAGGATGTGAAACATCTTCTGTTTTATCACCTGTTTATAGGACTGCTTATTCTTGTTGCATTCGTTTATATGTATTTCTATATGTGTTTGTGTGTGACTGCATGCACAAAAAAAGAGTGAAGAATCAGACTGACATCTGTATCTTATCAGCCCCATGATGTTTTACTTCATTCATGTATACTTATCTGTGCAGGAGAATCAAGAAGCAGTCAGTACTGAAGTGAGTACAATCCTTCAACTCTTTGAGTGACTAAACTTTGGAAACAAACCATCCAGCAGTCTCTAAGGAAGAAAACTGACTACTTGAAGTATGGAGAGAAATAAGAAAACCCTTTCCTTGTTTATTCTGCTGCACTGCTACTGGTCTGCAAAAGTGAGGAGTGTCCCCGCCTTCCAAAGAGTTAGTCGTCTTTTTTTCCCCCCCTCTTGATTTATATCATATATCTAACTTTAAATCTGTTTTTGACATTTACTCATTTTCATCCATTTCTCCTGTTTTAATTCTCACAGATCTCACTTGCCACACTGACTACAATAGAAACATCACATGTTTGTGGAAAAGCAAATACGTGTCTGATGACACTGCATGCACGATAGATGCTCACATAAATCTCGACGCCTGTAAGGACCTCAGTCACAAAGAGAAATCCTCAACAGATAATACTCACATTACATAAATCACACCTGTCATCATGTGCACCAAAAAGAGATTAATACTGTTTTTTTGTTTTTCTCAGTTCTTACAGCGCTTCCTGTCACCTAAAGCCTGTTGATGTCTCCAGACCAGCCCGGAAGAAGTGCTCCCTGATCTTTAAAATTGAATACACTGTGAGTGTGTGAAAAAAATCTAATTGTTTTCAAGCCCCAGATATACAATCATATATCCTATATCTCTGTTTGTAGTCTAAGTAGTGATCGATGTTGGATTAATTTTAAAAACTGGTTAGCCAAATTATCAAGCACTTATACCGCAGTTAATGAAAGAGAGAGAGGGGTCAGTGAGCAGGGATCTTTAAAAATGTTTTTTTGCCAGAATCATGCTCTTTGACTTTTCCATGTTCTGTATTTGAAGTGAAGTTTAAGGTAATTATAGCTTTTGTCCTGCTTCTTTTTAATGGCAAGAAAGTGAAATTGCAATGAAATCTGAAAATATAGAAAAAACCTTTTAAGTGAATCTATTAATTCTCATTTTCTGCTTCTGATATTTTAATTTCTATTTTACTAGACTTTTGCCTGTTGAACAGTTTAAGCTGCACCGCTTTAGTCTTGTACTGAGCGGTGATACATGTACTCATTATCTGTCTTAAAGAAGCTTCATCTCTTCTCTCTTTATGGCTGCTCTCTGTTTATACCTACTCTGTCTGATTGGCTATTTGTGACTCCAATCTGTGACTTTAAATCAAATTTGAAGTTTGACAAACATTTTTTTTCCAGTTTCTGTCTTTCCATGAGTTGTCCCTTAATCTGAACTGCAACCAAATGAAGAGTGTAATTACTTCCTTCAAGCCATCCTGTCGTAGTGAGTGTAATCTACAGTATAATATATTTGCTCTTTGTGATTTACAGTGAGCTATTCATGGTGACCTAAAACAACTGTGTGTGTGATCTTGCAGTAAAGGTGAATCCTCCTGCGGAGCCAAAGGTCAACTTCACCTCTGTTTCCTGGTTGTCCCAAGTCCCTGAACATGAAAGGATCAGTTCATACAGAAGTGTAGTGCAGTGGAAGAAGCAGGATCAGTCATGGAGTGTAAGTTTAGATTTTGTGACACAATGTGAACAAGTTTAAGTGTAAAGTGATCTTAAAAGTGCACATTTAAATGACAACCCTGTGGCTGTGTGAATCCAAGCAAGATTCATTCTCAACCCCGCGCTGCTTTCTGTGTGTCAGGATCCTGCTGTGCACAAAAAAAGTGGTATTCAATGTGGACAGGAGTGCAAGGCAGAGCTGGAGCCAGATTTGCTGATACGAGGCGAGAGGTACGAGGCACGCGTTCGTGTGCGGTCTATTTTTCAGCACCGCAAGGGAGCCTGGAGTGACTGGAGCCCCACTGCATCATGGGTGTCACCAGCTGGAAGAAAAAAAAAAGTAACCATGTGGAATTGCTATAAATTTTCACAGCACACATTGCAACCTGTACCCAGATATTTAAAATCACAGATGTACGGGATGTATGTAAAACTTAGGTTTTTGGTAGCACTTAATAATAATGTCCATGTTAAGAATTATTAATGTTTTAGTAAGGTATTAGCAAGTGTTTAATTCATACTAACAGTGAGGTACTATCAGTGATAGCTGTACATTGTGTAGTAGTAACAGATAGTCAAAGGAGTTTGCAAAGAAAAGCATCTGGACTTCTTTAAGTTGCTTGAAGACGTTTCACCTCTCATCCGAGAAGTTCTTCAGTTCTAAGGTCAAATGGCCGAGAGTCCCAGATTAAACCCAGTGGGGTATCCCCCCCAATGAGGGACAAAGGACCCCCTGGTGATCCTCTAATCACATGCGCCAAGGTGTGAAAGCGGGTGGGACCTAATCAGCCAGGGTTTCGGGTGAGCTCATTGTGAAACCTGGCCCACCTTGTCATGTGAATTCCTGAGTCAGATGGCCCAGGATGTGAGTGGGCGTTAAAGGCGTCTGAGGAGGGAACTCAAAACTGGATTATAGATGGCAGACAGTTGGTGTCGTAAACCACCGCCTCTGTTCAAAGATGGTCGCTCACAGTGACATAGATGGCCTCTTTCACTCCTCTTTCAAACATCTGTCCTCTCTGTCCAATATGTGAACCTTGGCATCCTCAAAAGAGTGACCTTTATCCTTAAGATGCAGAGGACTGCTGAGTCTTGTCCTGTGGAGGTGGCTCTTTCTATGTTGTGCCATGCGCTTGTGAAGTGGCTGTTTGGTCTCTCCAATGTAGAGGTTGGGCATTCCTCGCTGCCACTGTACAGCATACACCACGTTGTTCAGTCTGTGTTTTGGAGTTTTGTCTTTCGGGTGAACCAGTTTGTGTCTGAGTGTGTTGC